>NC_091166.1:37224682-37289682 GCF_040958095.1 Procambarus clarkii
TTCGGCCCTTCGTTTGACTATCAACCTGTGTGTAATTTCCTGTTTGTGAGTGTCTCTGGGTAACTGTAGCTACCCTTGGGTAAGTATTGATTGATAAAGATTAAGCCACCCCAGAGGTGGCACGGGCATGAATAGCCCGTAAAGGATAAGTAGCTAGCTGGGAGTAGCTATAGCTAACTGTGGGTAGCACCTGTCCTCAAGGCTGTGTCATTTTACGGAATGTGTCATGTGTCATCTTATTTCAACATCTGGGGGTTGCTACCTCTTTGGCTGTGTTGCTTCGTGAGCTGCCTTGTACGCCTCTTTGATCATCTTGACTGTAGTGTCATTTCAAGGATTGTGTCATAATTGGTTGTCACCTTATCGAGTGTGACAACCAATTATGACACAATCCTTGAGATGATTAATCTCAAGGCACGAATGTGTCATATGTTAGAGTGTGTCATATGCATCCCTAGACTGCTCTATATTTGGCACTGTGTCATCTTCAGTGCCTTGACAATTACAAGATTGTGTCATTTCGCAAACATGTTGTTTGTGCAATCTCTCATGTTGTCTTATGTCTAGGATTCTGTTATGTCCTACATCGTCTCTCCCTAGTAAACATAACTCCAGAAGTCTTGATACACCAGGCTGTGCTTGCGTGCGTGCGGGGAATAATTCATTAGGCAAATTAGTCAAGCAAGCTCGACTAATTTGGCTTCTTGGCTCCAGTGGAGAGATGTGCAGCGCTCCAGAGCGTTAATCAACGATAAGTAATTAGCTGCGTTTGTAGTTAAAGTGTTTTTACGCTTTGCTTCGACTGGCGGGTTTATGGGTAGTTTGTGTATAGAGGCTTGTGTGTGTGTGTGTGTGTGTGTGTGTGTGTGTGTGTGTGTGTGTGTGTGTGTGTGTGTGTGTGTGTGTGTGTGTGTGTGTGTGTGTGTGTGTGTGTGTGTGTGTGTGTGTGTGTGTGTGTGTGTGTGTGTGGTTAGTGGTTTGTAGTTTGTAGGTATTGGTGAGGGTTACTTTGTGGGACTTTGGGCTGTTGCTCTATTCTCTTGTATCCTCTTCATTCTTTGCTTTCCCCCCCCCCCCCTTTTACTCCCTTACACGTTTTCTGTCAATCTTCTCCATCTCCCCACTTTCTTCTCTCCTTCCCTCTATTCTACCCTCTCTTTTATCATCTCCTTACACTCCTCACTTCTCAAAGACTTACATTTTATAATACAAATTTAGGCTTGTATTTTTTTAATTTAGTATTTTATAATAAAACTTAAAATTACAGCCTAAGTATCGATTTTTTTTTAATAAAATAATGTACATAGATATTCCATTCTTGTTCCCTTGTTCAGAAACAATTCTTAACAATCTTGGCCTAACCTGAGATGTATTATCTGTATAGGTAATCTGTATCTGTAATCTGTATAGGTAATCTGTATTATCTGTATAGGTACATCTTCATTTTTGAGTGAAGAATGTAAATACATGAGAACAAGCGCCAATCTTTAGTTTTCACAACCCCTTGAATATATTTCAGACTCCATTAAAATAGCATTATGGGCAGCACGTATGATGATAATATTTCTCAAAGTAAGGCTCTTGGGGGCCTTGCACCCACCCCCATTGTTTCAGGGTTTCATGCGAACTTGGTTTTTATATATATATAAATATATATAATATAAATATAATATATATATGTAATGTAAATACACACAAATACACACACACACATACAGACACAAGAGGCAAGTAGCAACCAGAAATACGGAAAGTATTTCAATGTAAAGCAAACGACGAGGGTAGAATGGCCACACCACTACCCTCAGACAGTAACCTCAATGTTATCACGCCCTAATGATTCAACGAGGGACAGGTAAACACCCCCAAACGAGCAACAGAGCACACATTGTCCCAACGACCAACATTCTCACGCTGCCTCAGAGGAATCTCAAGCATTCTATAGAATATCTGATGCTGCAGTTTTACGTGGAATTGGGTGAGTAAGGCGGGCATGTAAACGATTCAGTACTATTTATGTCCTATGGGTTAAAAAAAAAACATGGGAATAGAATTAACTAGTATTCAAGGTGGGATTTACAAGCTTGTCGGAGGAGGATCCAATCCTGTTTAATATGGGGTTTCTGGCCGGGTGGATTCTAGGCGAATGTGTATTGCTGTGGTTATAGAGCAACTACAACAATTATTGTTATTATAATTGTTGCTAATAATAATATTAATATAACCGATGTTTGTATTATATTAACAGAATTTGCTCTGCCAACTCCATGGATATAATTGTATTTGGAATATAAATGTTAATTTTTCATTTTTCCTGTGCATTTAAGCATTTTAACTGTCATGATCACATAAAAGTGAAAAGACTATAATGAATCATCTTTTAAATTTTGAAACAGTTTCTCATTTTATTGTTTACAAGAAGAAGAGTTCAGGTACTCACAAGCTTGGAAATCTGGTGTGATGAAACCTTCAAGTTGAAGTATATATATGTATATATAAAATATATTTATATATATAATTATATTTTATATATATATATATATATATATATATATATATATATATATATATATATATATATATATATATATATATTATAATATTCATTCACAAGTACACATGATGAACTAAATACCAAGATAATTTATACTTTGACGGGAATATACCAGTGACATGAAAGGGTGAACTAAATTGGTTACTGTTTTAATATGGCTTTTCGATATATATATTCTAATTCCATATGATGAAAAAAATTTCTCTCAAAATATCCTATGTGCTATCCATCCGTGTTATTATATGCTTTAATCGAAATTTAAACATTATAATTCAGCATTAAGACTCTTCAAAGTTGCATTGATATTTTAGATAAAATGCTACAAATTTTTGCTTTGCAATGAGTGTGAACACATAATACCATTATATTCAATATATCAAGAATGGAACCCTGGTCAGTATATTATTTCTAGCAACATGGTATATTCAGACAAATACATATTGTAATGAAATAACGCTTTTATAGCTTTATCACGTACACAGTATGTACGTATATGTCCATAGTATGTATATGTACACAGTATGTACATCAGTTACATATTAATCTCCACTAAGCTAGATTGCTCGCTAGAGAGTCATTTATCTCCTGCAGTAACTCCACAATGAAACGAACTATTCAGACCAGGGATAGTACACATCAACTATATACTATATATGTGACATGTTGACCAGACCACACACTAGAAAGTGAAGGGACGACGACGTATCGGTCCGTCATGGACCATTCTCAAGTCAATTGTGTGACACAATCGACTTGAGAATGGTCCATGACTGGACCGAAACGTCGTCGTCCCTTCACTTTCTAGTGTGTGGTCTGGTCAACATTTTTCAGCCACGTTATTATGACTCATCGTCTGCATATATGCGACATTTTAGCAATGCTTCGCCTCTATGGAAGCTTGAATGCAACAGTCTAAGATTCAGGATTATCTTACACAAGTGAATTCTTACATCTTAAAAGGGGCACAGTCTACCAACGACCCAAGCCTAGATAGTGAGATTTAGGATGTTATCTTGGCCTGCCTCACACACACACCGTCTACCTCATTACGGGTTCAACGTTCGAGGCACCGCCCTGGTTTGTCAATGTTGTTTGTGTGTCCGCTCTGTGAGCAAGACTAGTGGACGCCATCCACAGTTAACACTAATGAAGATCAGCAGAGGTATAACCTGGAGTATATACAAACAATGCAATGTACAATGAAATACAAACAATGCAATGTACAATGGAGTACAAACAATGCAATGTACAATGGAGTACAAACAATGCAATGTACAATAGAGTACAAACAATGCAATGTACAATGGAGTACAAACAATGCAATGTAACAATGGAGTACAAACAATGCAATGTACAATAGGAGTACAAACAATGCAATGTACAATAGAGTACAAACAATGCAATGTACAATGAAGTACAAACAATGCAATGTAACAATGAAGTACAAACAATGCAATGTACAATGGAGTACAAACAATGCAATGTACAATAGAGTACAAACAATGCAATGTACAATGGAGTACATATAACGCAACACTCAAACTATTAAGTCTCCAGTGGGGTGTGGAGTACGAACGGTCTCCTTGATAGATTCGAGATCATTAGTTTTGTTCAACCCGTCCTCATCAACTAAGGCCAAATGCACGTTAATCCAACCACAGAGCTCTCTCTTTACGAACGCAAAACGCTTTACACACGGCACACAACTGATGACGTTCGATTTTTTTTCAAACAGTGCTTCGTTCGAGTCCTCTCTTCGAGTCACACTCTCTAAATGCAGCCCGTCCTCATCAACAAAGGCCAAATGTTCCTTAATCCAGCCGCCAAACTTTCTGTGTTATGAATGAAAAACGATTTCCACTCGACTAGGATCTGGGAGTGTGGATCGCCTAATTCCTCCAATGCCTAAAGTGGCATTCCTTGAGGTGGTCTCAAGTCTCGGTTGGCCATCAGTTGTGTGTCTCTCGGAGACCCTCCTATATAGAGTGTGTTCAGTAGCTTGATTATAATATATGTAATGAATCTTATATCTCAGCATCACTTGCACCTTAACATCCCTGTCACATTCCTGCATGACTCTCGCATCCCAGCATGACTCTCACATCCCAGCATGACTCTCTCATCCCAGCATCACATCTCACATCCCAACAGAGCTCACAAACTACCTACACTTCCCCACAACTTGTCCAACCTTTCACAATCGGAAAATCTTCATACCCAACACGGCGCTCCGTGCACTCACAGCCAAACTTTTACACCCAAGAGGCTGGCGAGCTCAGCCACGACCATTAGGGTCCCTGGCCACGACCATTAGGGGGGCTCTCGCCACGACCATTAGGGGGGCCCTCGCCACGACTACTAGGGCCCCCTTGCCACCCAAATTCGCTATTCTTGTCACCCTCCTTACCGCCCACCTCGACGACCCACCACAGCTTACGTCGCAACAGATACGTTTTCAACGTAGGCACCATAGGCAGGTTTACTGTAGTGTGTGGAAAGGTTCGTGTAGTGGTTGAATTACATGCAGAATCCTTGTTGCCATGAGGTGGCGACTGTGGGAAGAAAATATTCTTAAACGAAAGTTACAGAGCTCCAGGAATCACCAGAATACCCAATCCAAGATAACCACATAGGAACGCGCCCACAGACACACGCACACATGTATGCAGACTCACACACATACACACGGACGGTCCCCCACAAAGGACTTCTACTCAAGCTAGAGAAGCAGGCTGGTGTATCTTGAAGAGTCCCATGGAGGGTCAGAGAGTTTCTCCCAGGAAGGAAGCAAAGGGGTTACAGTGAGAGCAGAGACATCAGAGTGGAGAGAGGTCACGAGTGGAGTACCACAAGGGGCGGTTCTAGAGGGCCCATCCTGTTTCTAATATATTTCAGCGACTTGACGGAGGAAATTGGCTCCTTCATTTCAAGCGTTTGCAGATGATGCAAAACTAATGATAAGAGATAGATTGTGATGCATTCCAAACGGATTTGGACACACTCCAGAAGTGACCTGTAAAATGGCTGCAAGAACTTAACCCAGCCAACTGCAAGGTTATGAGAATTGGAACGGGAGTACCAAGACCAGCACAGCAGTATTAGATGAAGGGAAGACAAATTATTCAGTGAGTAGCATGATCTGGGTGTGAACATAACGCCAAATTTGTTGCCAGAAGTCCACATTAGCACTAATAACAAGAGAAGTAGATGGTATACTGGCCCACGCCCATGTATTATTGAGAAAATTTAGCAAAGGAGCTTTCTGAACCATATATATACACGAATGTCAGAATCTCTCCTGAACATGCATCTCCAGCACTGAACCCTTGTCTGAAAAAGGACAAGGGAAACTAGAAAATATCTAAAGATATGCAATTAGGCTCGTTCCTGAGCTGAAGGGATTGAGCTATGAGGAAAGACTGAGAGAACTGGACCTTATCACACTGAACGAAAGGAGAGAAATGCGGGGATATGATAACAACATAAAAGATTATATGCAGACTGACATAATAGACCAAGCAGCATTGTTAAAAGCTAGAAATAGTTAAAGAAGGAGTCACAGAAGGAAATAAAGGCGCAAATGAGTCACGAAGACGTCAGAAAGAACTTTTTCAGTGTCAGAGTAGTTAACTAGGTGGAATACATTAGGCAGTGATGTGGTGGAGGCTGACTCCATACACAGTTTCAAATGTAGATATGATAGAGCCCAGTAGGCTCAGGAATCTGTACACCATGTTGATTGACAGTTGAGAGGCGGGACCAAAGAGCCAGTGCCTAACCCCCGCAAGCACAACTAGGTGAGTACAAATATGTGAGTACACCTATACAAAACACCACACAAGAACATTAGTGATGGTGTTTACTGTGAAAGCCGCCTACGTACACTCTTGTCAACAGTCCTGACACCTCGCACCTCTCCAAGATTTACCAAAGTTACAAAAATAACAGGAATGCATTTTACAGCTGAAACTGACTGACAATGGTTTAAATATACTTCACATAATAAGAGTGCATGAGTACCGGAGTCACGAGTACATGAATACATGCGTGATCCTAATAATGAATTCTAGAATTTAAATGTTTTTGAAACGTGTTTCGAACTTTTGTTATTATAATCCACGAAACGGGGAGTCGGTCGGACAGCACGCTGGATTTGCGATCCTGTGGTCCCGGGGTCGATCCAGGGCGCCGGCGAGAAACAATGGGCAAAGTTTCTTTCACCCTATGCCCCTGTTACCTAGCAGTAAAATAGGTACCTGGGTGTTAGTCAGCTGTCACAGGCTGCTTCTTGGGGGTGGAGGCCTGGTCGAGGACCGGGCCGCGGGGACGCTAAGCCCCGAAATCATTTCAAGATAACCTCAAGATAACGATTAAAACAAACTTGTAAAGTAAAAAATAAACATTATCGTTTGCCTATTTCACCTCACACACACACACACACACACACACACACACACACACACACACACACACACACACACACGTGTGTGTGTGGGGGGTGGGGGGGGGCTGGTGTCTGAGTGGACAGCGCTCTAGACTCGTGGACTAAGGGACCGGTGGAAAACAAATGGCAGTTTCCTTCACCCTAATGCACCTGTTACCTAGCAGTAAATAGGTACCTGGGAGCTAGTTGCTACGGGCTGCTTCCTGGGGTGTGTATGTGGAGAAAAAAATGTAGTTAGTAACAGTTAATTGACAATTGAGAGGCGAGCCGAAATAGCAGAGCTAAACCCCCGCAATAATATATAATAATATATAATAATATATATAATAATATATATAATATATATATAATTTTATATATATATATATATATATATATATATATATATATATATATATATATATATATATATATATATATATATATATATATATATATATATATATATAAAGTATAGCCGAACAAAGCGTTCAGCCTTAAAATAGTATCAGAGACCAAAGTGGAAGTGGTCTCCAAATAGCGGTAACCGGGTGTTGGTTTTGGAATTGAGTACTAGTTTTATGAAGCAGAAACGCATGCATATAAAACGAAAGGAACCAGAGGGGAAAAATATGTATTCTCAAGGGAGCTGTAGTCATGGAAACCAGCTTCACGTGACTACGTGGAACTGCAGATGAAGGATGCTTTTGTTGGGGGAACATTTTATCTAAGTTTGGAAATTAGTTTCATCTTGAGGTTATCATTGAGGTTATCTTGAGGTTGTCTTGATGCTTCAAATAGTGTAATTTTTCCTCTTTTTTCAATCATCTCTCTCATATATTTAGGGGTTTATTTCCTTACACTGCATAAGTAAATAACAGCCATATTCATAGTTAAAATGAGGCCAAAATTATTTTGATCAAGCAGACTACTGTGGTAGGCCTGTGTTTCTACTCCCAGGATTTAATATTAGATTTTTCTGTGTCAAAAATATCTTTCCCTATCAAGTTTCACAATGTTGGAGGAGGGTAATAAAATACATGGTTAACATAACTTTTTTATATAACAAAAATTCTTTTCCAATACATACTTGCGCGTAGGAACTTGAAAAATAACTGTTGGAGTGACATACTGTATATGACAGCCGAGGTTGTGGGGGGTATAAACCACTCGTCTCGCACAGTAAGTGGTCGTGGGAAGACCACGACCTGAGGACCACGACCTGAGGACCACGACCTGAGGACCACGGCCAGTATAACACTAGACGAGCTATAGGACTGACCTCCTGGTCAGGGATATATATATATATATATATATATATATATATATATATATATATATATATATATATATATATATATATATATATATATATATATATATATATATATCCCAGCGTCTCTCCTCCAACCAATTTCGTAATTGTGTGAGCAAGGTCGGGGGAAACACGAAAAGAAAATACCCCCCAAAAATAGAATTTTCCGTCTCTGGCAGTTACATGTATGCTTTGAAGGAGGAAGATATACAACATATAGATTACGTTCTCAGATAGAGTGAGAGAGAGAGAGAGAGAGAGAGGAAAGGCGAACGACTTAGAGGTCGCTGGGAGTGAATTATCATGGAAATATTCTCAGGATATGTTGAGTCATGGCGCCGCAGGAGTCTAGTGATGCCGGGAAGGATGTGGGAATTATGACGATTGGGCCATATCGAAATGAATGCTTTCCGGTCAGACTTTGGTGTCGGAGGGAGGGAAGGTCGAGGGGAAAGAGATTGTGCAATCTTGTGACGTCGCGTCAGATGGGGGCGATGGAATGGTAGACCTGGGCACAGCTGGCCAAGTTGGATGACAGGAAAGTTATGGAAGTGATGATAAGATGGAATGTGTTTTGTTCCCTCCAGTGGGTGACATGCTCGTCTCATTATGAGTTGTAGACCGGTTGTGATGAATGACAATGTGACATACTCGTGTCATCAACACCGATACTTACAGCTTGACTCGGGTAATTACACACGCAACAATCATCGGTGATTGATTGATTGATGAAGATTAGGCCAGCCAGAGGTGACATGGGCATGAATATCCCGTAAATTTACGACACAATTGTTGTTTTAGATTCAGCTACTCCGAACAAAAAGTTCCAATCAGCACGGGCTATGGTGAGCCCGTCGTACTCACCTGTCACAGGATATGTGCATGTGATCGCCGGCAGTTGATTGATTGATGAAGATTAAGCCACCCAAAAGGTAGCACGGGCACGAATAACCCGTAAATCATCGGCGCATAGCATCTGACATATATATTTATATATAGTCTATCACACCTGACTATGAAACTAATGCGTGACATTCCTAACCTAGCCATATATGTAACTACGTGACCCACACACCTCATGACTGCCGTGTCGTGTGTACCGCTACATGGCTGCGGCCGTGGCAGCCACTCACCAAGCGGGCTCACACACACCAGGACATGTAAACACAGACACGTGCACCATTAAGGCCAACGAATGGCCCCTGTGGCTGTAGTGGCACCTGGGGCCAGGCCACTAACGGACGCGACACACACACACACTCCTGGCTACTCGTAGACATTCCTGGCCTGACACCAACACGTCCTGCCAGCGGTTAATGTCAAGATACACATCGCTAACACTGAAGAATTGGCCCACCGGAACACTAGACTTTCTCGACTGAGAATCATCATCTTAAAAATTTCTTAACCCTCTCAGTGAATTGATTAACGTAGCGACACGCCCTTGTACTTTATATTAGGGCATTTATAGGTTTTAATTACCAAGTCTCTCATTATAAAGGATCAAAATGGCGAATTAGACAATAATTGAGAGATCAAATAACACGGGACGTAGAAATGATGTTTAACAGGATTTCCGGCTGGCAGGTCGAAGCCCCTGTTACGTTGCGTAGCTTGTATAGTTACTCAGTGCTTTTGAATCATGTTTGAGGAGCACATACGACTGGTGTTGAAACATATTACTTCAGATATTTAAATACACACACACACGCACACAATGAGCTGGCGCTGGTGGCTAAGTGCACAGTACGCTACACACGTAATTTTGAGGATCGAGGTTCGATTCTTCGGCGCTGGTGAGAAACAAAATGGGCAGAGTTTCTTTCAGAGAGTGTGTGTGTATGTGGAAAAATAATAGTAGTTAGTAAAAGTTGATTGATTGACAGTTAAGAGGCGGACCGAAAGAGCAGAAGTCAACCCCCGCATGCACAACTATGTGAATGCAACTAGGTGGATACACACACACACACACACACACACACACACACACATTATTCAACACGGGTGGTACACGCACAAGGGGACACAGGTGGAAGCTGAGTACCCAAATGAGTCACAGACATTAGAAACAACTTTTCAGTGTCAGAATAGTTAGTAAATGGAATATGTGGGAACCGACCTGTGAGATTTATATTTATTTAATTTATATGAATTTATATAAAATTTATATTTACGTTAATTTATATATTTCGATAGCAATTTTTATGATGTTTAGTGGACTGTATTTCTGCAATTATTCTCACAAATCGATCCTTACACATTAGGGGGGGGGTTATATTAAATTTATATATATGCAGTCAAACTACAGTATTAAACTACATATTAGTAAATAAATGATGTGCCTTATCTTATTGCATGGTAGGCCTAGTCCATCAGGTATAACTAGGATGTAGACACTAAATAATCCTCGTGTGAGGCTAGCTTCCAACACCCAAAGTAACTGATGTACCAAGATTAATTCTTGCTTCCTCTTCTTGTTCCTGTCAAAGGGCTCTAGCTGTAAGCCGGAATCCTAATATATGACAGCTATATCAGATGAAACATTTATTATTAGATAAGGACCAAGGATTAATTTCCTGTGTTTAGTGGCTTGTCTAGTGTCCTAACCAGTTCGCCCTATATCTACTTAACATTAACTGACCAGAAATGATTAGATAAACGGGTTTCGGTAAGACACTTCCCTACTTCCCTTGTTAAGATGTTGACTGCGTGTTGATGATGGGAGAGGCACTAATTTGATCTCCATAACATTTCGTCCAAGAGAATTATAGGAGCTGAATTTGCTCCTGTCACTATGTTCTTAAACAATGGCTGACCTCCCTCACCACTGATGCCTGGCTTTCCTTGTCCAGATGTCAATAAGTGATAGAAGGGTCACATTTACTCTTTTTTGATACTGATAATTAAGTTAACTCAAACGAGATGTTTTTATGATGTTATAAATCCAAAGACTACGGTATTAACTATAATTCCCAACAGAACAGCTGATGAATCTATAGCACTATGTGGCAATGCTATCCCGTTTTCTATTGATAGAAAATTTCACTACAAGCTACATTTTCTATGAGTTAACTTGTGTATACAACAGCAGCAATATTATCTGCCTATTGTATTGAATATTAGTAATGGTGTGGGGTTTTCCGACAGAATACACTAGAAAGTGATGTGGTGGAGGCTGACTCAATTCACAGTTTCAAATGTAGATACGATAGAGCTCGAGAAGCTCAAGAACCTGTACACCAATAGATTGACGGCTGAGAAGTGGGACCAAAGAGCCAGAGCTTAACCCCCGGAACAACTAGACTTTTACTTTCCTCTAAGCTTTTCTCACCACATACATGTCATGCACTCGTCACAACCAATTATGCCAACTGATTATTTGGTTTCAAATGTAATTATCGTAAATGACACATTCATTTTGGAAAGAATACTTTTTATTATATTGTGATACTTTTTGTACCCAACATGCAATCCTTCCTCGTGACGCCCCGTCACGCAGGCGGGGATACAGAAGTAATTCAATACCAGAAAGTCCTTGTATCTTGTGCTGTAGCGTGTCTGGCACTGTCAGCCGCGTTGATGTGTGTCTAGAGTGCCACCTGGAGTGCCAAGAATGGCTTGTAAGTCGGGGTGAGGTTTACGGTGATGCGGCAGGAGCGGGGGAGCGGCGTTAGATTGGGTTGGAAAAGCATTGTTCTTTCTTCAGAAGAATATTGGGGAGAGCTGTTACGTGGTTATATAAATCTCTCGGTCTATAGGTCTATATATAGGTCTATAACCTAATAACTATAACATAACTTGTCTAAGTTATGTTTTGGGTAAATTTATTACTGCACAACTTGTGTGTGATGATCAAAACAGTTTAAAAAAAATTCACTTTAATCAACACCTTCATTTATATATGTAGTAAATTGATCTTCTCTTATTCTAATAAAGTTTATTATTTATTACGTATAACATTCTCATAGTTTTTATCTTAAATTTCAATTAATTTTCTGCATTTTTTTTTGCATACGTTAATTGCAATCACTGTCATTGTGTAGTTGGTCATGTTAACTGATCATTTATAATTACTTTAGATACAACACGTTGTATTATGAGATACAGATACTCAATATTTCTTTAAACATTTACTAATTGATAATATCATAACGACAGCGAAACACGTGACGAGAAATATGTATACATGTATATAAAAGAAGTATAATTCTGAAGTCTGTAACAGGATTGAAAGGATCTATATAAGGATTTTATATCCTGAAAGGATATAACAAGATTTCTGCAGGAAAGTCGACGAAATGTTGACCGGTGAATTTGACAAGTGTATTGTGTCCACAACTCATTGTAAGGTTGGTTGAGGTGAGGGAGGTCGGTCGTTTCTGGGGGTGGTGGGTCGTTCCTGGGGCTGGTTGGTCGTTTCTGAGGGTGTTTGGTCGTTTCTGGGGGTAGTTGGTCTCTTCTGAGGGGTGGTGGGTCGTTTCTGGGGGAGGTGGGTCGTTTCTGGGGGTGGTGGGTCGTTTCTGGGGGTTGTGGGTCGTTTCTGGGGGGTGGTGGGTCGTTTTTGGGGGGTGGTGGGTCGTTTCTGGGGGTGGTTGATCGTTTCTGGGGGTGGTGGGTCGTTTCTGGGGGTTGTGGGTCGTTTCTGGGGGGTGGTGGGTCGTTTTTGGGGGGTGGTGGGTCGTTTCTGGGGGTGGTTGATCGTTTCTGGGGGTGGTGGGTCGTTTCTGGGGGTTGTGGATCGTTTCTGGGGGTGGTGGGTCGTTTCTGTGGGTGGTGGGTCGCTTCTGGGGGTGGTGGGTCGTTTCTGGGGGAGGTGGGTCGTTTCTGGGGATGGTGGGTCGTTTCTGGGGGTGGTTGGTCGTTTCTGGGGGTGGTTGGTCGGATCTGGGGTGGTGGGTCGTTTCTGAGGGTGGTGGGTCGTTTCTGGGGGTGGTGGGTCGTTTTGGGGGGTGGTGGGTCGTTTCTGGGGGTGGTTGGTCATTTCTGGGGGTGGTGGGTCGTTTCTGGGGGTGGTGGGTCGTTTCTGGGGGTGGTGGGTAGTTTCTGGGGATGGTTGGTCGTTTCTGGGAGGGGTTTGTCGTTTCTGGGGATGGTTGGTCGTTCCGGGGGATGGTTGGCCGTTCCGGGGGATGGTTGGCCGTTCCGGAGGATAGTTGGTCGTTTCTGGTGGTGGAGGGTCGTTTCTGGGGGGGGGTGTCGTTTCCGGGGGTAGTGGGTCGTTTCTGGGGTTGGTGGGTCGTTTCTGGGGGTGGTTGGTCATTTCTGTGGGTGGTGGGTCGTTTCTGTGGGTGATGGGTCGTTTCTGGGGGTGGTGGGTCGTTTCTGGGGGTGGTGGGGTCGTGGCTGGGGTGGCACCTGAGGGCTGGAAAGTGCACCATTTAGCTCTTCATAGAGGAAACAGGACTCCCTGCTCTGCCTGACATTCATACCACAACAGTGTTGTAAAACAAGCTCGCTGTCTGCCAGCAGGAGTCGCTGCTTGCCAAAACCGCCATGAAATAAAAGGAGAAAGTATCCTTATTTATGGGTACCACCTGTGGTGCAAGTGTAGGGACCCATAGCCTCGGAGAAGAAAATAAAGAGTACTCAGAGAAGACCTTGTGGATCCTCACTGAACACTTTGAACACTTTCAATCCATATTTTGTATTTTTGTGATGGATTTTGTAATTGATGAATCTAAAAATCAAGAGGCTGGGTTCACCATAAGCAATTGGAAGGGATACTCCTGTAGCCTGCAAAATAAATCCATTTTGACTTTTACAAATATATTTTATGTTGCATTCTATTGACTGTTAAAAAGACTGTTGTAGAACCCATATAACACCAGTATAAAAAGGATCAAAGAAATAAAATAAAATATATCAAGGGGTAACACTGAAAAACTCTTAAACAGAAAGTTTATACTAGCTTGAAAAGCAATAATTTAAGCAAATAAAGGCGTCAGACTTGAACAAAAGCACTAACATTAATATTATTAGTCAAGTTAGAACCTTAGGGTCCAGCTTGTGATCACATTACAGCACATGAAAACAACGTCTGGCTATAGCTGCAACGTTAATTACCCACCAGGACGTTACCACAGGTGTGTGTGTGTGTGTGTGTTTTGGCAAAGCCACAAACACACACCTTGGACCCGACGGCACAAAGCACTGTCTATTTACGTCAAGACGACGCACAAAAAGTTGTTTATTGCAGTGACCGATGGCCACGACCATCAGTGTATATAGTCTGCCCTCACGCTTAGTATATTGCAATTGCAAACGCCTGTTGATGGCATTGGTCAAATTTTGGCTTTTAAAAGTATCGTTGTATCGGTGTTTTTATGGACTAAAGGGTATTAGACTGGTCAGAAATCGAGCGGTTCTGCTTGAGAAGAACCACTCTAGAATTTGATACTTGAGAATTAGGCTGGTAGCTCAGCCAATATGTGAAGCAATGAGAATTATACACACACACACACACACAAGGAGTCTGGTAACTGAGCGGACAGCGCGCAGGACTAGTAATTCTGTGGCCCGGGTTCTATTTCCGGGCCACATACACACACACAAGCACATCACACAATCAACCAAAGTTGGCAGACTAACCAAACGCTAACCTATACAGCTCAACCACACAGCTACAAGTACTACGTTAGAGAGAGAGAGAGAGAGAGAGAGAGAGAGAGAGAGAGAGAGAGAGAGAGAGAGAGAGAGAGAGAGAGAGAGAGAGAGAGAGAGAGAGAGAGAGAGAGAGAGAGAGAGAGAGAGAGAGAGAGAGAGAGAGAGAGAGAGAGAGAGAAATATCTGTCTACGTTTATTCCGTTATCAATTAAAATAATTTGATCAAATATTTATGTCGTGGAATTTATTTCAATCGTTAGTATAAATTAGTCTTTTATGTCAAGTCCTCATCATCTGCCTCATATTATGCGCCTGGCTGCGTTCTTAGCATAAAAATTGCCTTCATTTTATAATGATATTAATTATACATTCATATGTTTAGCAATTCATCATTCCCAAACTTCTCGGTGTCATTTTTACCTTCCTCTTCGTTTCTTTCACATTTCCCAGTCTTAAGCCACTTAAGGGATTATTTTTACTTTCCTTCTGAAGAAAGTTTCCTGAAGTTTTTAATGCTAATGAGACTCGCCCATTCTGGACGAGTCACGTCGAAAAGCAGTCTCCAGTTTGCCATTTTAAGTAATTACAAGATAATTAGTTTTTTCATTTGTTTTCTTGACGGTCTAAAGTTTTTGTTTTTAAGTTTTATTTTTCTTCTCTAGAGCAATGGTCTCGCTTCATGCTGGTCAGCGTTCAATCCCCGACCGTCCAAGTGGTTGGGCACCATTCCTTTTCCCTCTCGTCCCATCCCAAATCCTTTTCCCTCTCGTCCCATCCCAAATCCTTGTCCTGACACCTTCCCAGTGCTATATAGTAGTAATGGCTCGGCGTTGTCTCCTGATAGTTCCATTACATTCTGTTATTTGTTTAATATTTTGTGGGTTAAGAAATGACCGCTGGGTTTTCAGGTTTAATGGTTGACTGGAGTTCAGAAAGGAGTCTAACATACATATCTGGATTTAGTGTCTATCGAAGTAGGCTGTTTAATAGACAGGGTGGTGGGGGGACACAGGTAAATATTAGTCTACATTCTCTACTCTACTATATAGGCTGTCTATCGATCAACTCGGATGACTGAATGGGATGCTGGGTTATCTTAATTTAAAATCTTGAGGTTATCTTGAGATCTTGAGGTTATCTTGAGATGATTTCGGGGCTTAGCGTCCCCTGGCCCGGTTCTCGACCAGACCTCCTTTTTGTTACTCATCCCCAGGAAGCAGCCGGTAGCAGCTGTCTAACTCCCAGGTACCTATTTACTGCTAGGCAACAGGAACATCAGGGGTGAAAAAAACTTTTTGCCCATTTGTCTCCGACCTCCACCGGGGGATCGAACCCGGACCCACTACGAATCCGAAGCGCTGTCCACTCAACAGTGAGGCGCCCAGGTATACAGCTCAACATCCTGGTGTATTACACTTGTATGATATACAGACTTCTCTAGAGACTTGGATGACTAGTTGGGATGATGGAATAGAGGAGGGAAAAAAGTTGAGCATTGTAAAGTATTTGGTAAGAGAGTGGGGCTGACGGAGGGACAGTTAGGCAGGTTGACGACAGGACGGGCAGCCAGTTGACAGAATGCCCGACAGGCTGACTGACAGCCTAATACGAAATGAGTGGCCGGACTTATGGGTGACACGTGAGTGACACCAACAGGTAATCTGTCGGAGTGGCGAGCTGGTACACTGGTGGACACGTACTGTGTACGTTTAGGGGTGATCCTGGACGGCATGGGTTCGAATCCTGGCCGGGTCAAAGAGTTCTTAGTGACATATGGCTTGCGCGTTCATGCAGCGTTCTCATATATATATATATATATATATATATATATATATATATATATATATATATATATATATATATATATATATATATATATATATATATATATACCAATAAGAAACAATGTATTAAATAATTCAAGAAAAAGAGATACAGGTGAGCAAAAATCTTAAAAAAAAAAACGGGGCGATGAAACTAAAATCGTTAGGAAGTTCAAGGGGAGACTTTTGCAGCGTTAAGGACGCTCGAAAGAGTGTCAAAGTTTCTTGAACGGCTTAAGAGGACCCGGGAGCATGGAGGTGAACCCGTCGTGAGTTGTCCAATGGTCCCTCTCACAGGGGAGAGAGAGAGAGAGAGAGAGAGAGAGAGAGAGAGAGAGAGAGAGAGAGAGAGAGAGAGAGGAGATGGGGTTGGAAATGAGAGTTAAAAATGGATAGCAATGGGTGGGGGAACAATGGGTGTAGGTAGACAGTATGGAGAAAGGGTGAGATCTAAAGATAGAAGAGTCCCAATGGGGGTGTAAGGGAGGGTAAAATATATATATATATTTATATATAATTTGTTTTGTGTAATAATAGGTAGACTGCTATTCAGAGGGTCTATAACAGTGTGAAGGGCTTGGAGTTATAATAGACTATATGTAAGAGAGGAATGTACAAGGAAAGGGAAAAGAGAGAGAGTGGGAGAAACGAGAGTAATGTGATTTGTGATGATGAAGAGAAGAAACAAGACAATGAAGGAGGAAGAACATACAAATTAGTCATTATTTCTCTCTGTTTGTGTCAGTAAAAAATGTCACTGTTTTCAATAACCAAATCGATACGTGATCAAGAAGCTCACCTAATGTATCCAAATCGATACCTTCAAAACGTCAGTATAACGGTGTATTAATGTGTATATATATGTATATATATATATATATATATATATATATATATATATATATATATATATATATATATATATATATATATATATATATATATATATATATATATATATATTATTAAGATATGTATTAATTGAGAGATAATCATCAGGCCCATAAATCGTCCATATTGGGGTGTTTTTTAATTTTTCTGAACTATAAAATTTTTTACGCTGTGCTTGTGTAAAAATGTTCTGCGCAAAGTAAGAGGACTTGTTGCGCACAGTAATGTTCAAGCTTTCAAGTGTTGTTTGTTGACAAACAACACAAACTGCTCTACACAGGAACACACTGAAGTGCTTAACACAACACTCTGAAAAGCAACTCCATAAATCAGATTCTTTAACAGCTCATAAGCGGACAATTTATGCTAACTACCTCCTCGTGTTTAATGACGTGATGAACCCAAAATGTGCATTTTTTTTAATGGCAGTTTCAAAGCAGTGATGAGTTTTATCAGACCAGGGGCGATACACTAGCCAAATTTGCAGTACAGTAAATATTGATTTAAAGTTTAGCAACGTTAATATTATTGACTTTTACTATAATGACCCGATTACATATACATAAGTTCAACTATATGTATATGTAATGGTGGTCGGTTGATCTATTTGTCCAAGGTTGGAGATCAGACGACTAGGGCAAGTCGCACTAAACTTAACAAGATGACTAATGGGTGTTAGGAGATGGTAATAACGGGGAATGGGGGTATGAGTCGGCCTCCATGCCCACACGCGTACCCTTGATACCCACTTCTATCCTCGCTCAATACCAGACTACATCATTACTAAGTTTCGTCCAACATATTATTTTCTACATGATGATTTAGTATGTGTTGGATCCCACAGAATCTATATAGTATGTTACATATATTACATAATACGATGATGAGGAGAATTTAATTTATTCACGTGATTAAATCTAAACTCTCACGTGTGAAATGAATGAGAGTGACAACTTACGAGTCGTTTCTGGCCTGGTCCGATGCGTCGCCACTTTCATATGACGTGTCGTTTTGGCTATGCATTTTCCACGACATATTTTATTCCCCGCAAAGTGAGCATAAAGTTCGCCAAGCAGCAAATTGGTCCACCAGGCTAAGATGCAAAGTGGTAAGGACACGCGTCACTTCCACCTAGTTTGGGACAAGCAACTTTTTCGACGCGGACATATTCATCAAATTCTTGTCTAGAGCAGAGAGAGAGATTCTACGACACGGTGTAAACTTTTCCCCTCGACCCCCTCCCTCCAACACCCTCGTTTCCCCTCACTGCCGAATCGCCCAAGAAGACGCTGGGCTCACCGTAGCCCGTGCTACTTGGAACTTTGTTCCAGGTAGCGAATCTTAAACAACAAAAAACAGCCAAGAAATTCTCATTTGCATGTTGTAGTCACTGAGCCTATAACTTTGACCCTCAGGCCTAAACGAGGCGGGGAACTGTTTCGTGACCTCTGATCTCAAACGCGACGGGGGATTAATTAGTGATTTTTGACCCCTAGTCTGCAACAGAGTGAATACTATTTCATAGCCTCTGACCTGCATCTTTCAACGGGATGGGGGACTATTGCATGACCTTTGACCCACACCTCACTGCATTACGAGACAAGGATTTTGTGCAGGCGACGAGTCACAATAACGTGGCTAAAGTAAGTTGACCAGACCACACACTAGAAGGTGAAGGGACGACGACGTTTCGGTCCGTCAAGGACCATTCTCAAGTCGATTGTGATTTTGTGACTCCCTCGACAAACACACATACACACACACACACACACACACACACACACACACACACACACACACACACACACACACACACACACACACACACACACACGACTTGATAATGGACGGACCGAAACGTCATCGTTTCATCATCTTCTGATGTGTGATTTGGTCATCATATCTTCAGCCACGTTCTTGTGACTCATCGTTTCAGAATAAACATATCTGACTTTCCAGTATTAATTTCTGTTCATATTTTACGTGTTTTAAAGGTGGATGGAAGACCTACACGGATATGGCTTTGGTTTAGTTATAGTGAGTACCAAGCACGGGAGGGTTATTAATCCCAAGACAAGAACCACCTATGAAACCAGTAAACCAATCTTGGGTATACCACCGTTCGGAACTAAGGTATACTCTTGGGATATATACCGCAAGGAGCAGCGGTATACCTTTCGGCCTAGCTGTTTATCCCTTCTTGGTTATGGCGAAATATAAATATTTTGGTATATATTATAATATTAATAATTATATTTTATATTATTTTTATATCATACAGTAGTGTATTATATCATACAGTAGAGTATTTTTATATACATACAGTAGTGTATTATATCAGATTATATTATTGCTGTATGATATTATATTAATATAACAAACTATATTATTAGTTATTATAAAAGATGATATTGAATACATTTTTCAGGTGAAGAACTTTGAACTAGCCTACGAGGGCCCCCGGAGTCCCCCTAGAACCCGTGAATCATTGTTTCTACCTTAAGACAGACACCCGATGCCTACCTCTTAATACACACCGTCACCAGCACCGTACATCATAACACACCGTCACCAGGAAAGTACCTCGTAGGTCACCGTCGCCAATACTCAACATACATCTTGACACAGTCACCAATAGAGCTCATACTTAATACATTATCTTGAAATGAGATGACTTCGGGGCTTAGCGTCCGTGCGGCCCGGTCCTCGACCAGGCTTCCTTTTTGTTCCACATCCCCAGGAAGCAGCCTGTAGCAGCTGTCTAACTCCCAGGTACCTATTTACTGCTGGGTGAACAGGTCCATCAGGGTGAAAGAAACTCTGTCCATTTGTTTCCACCTCCGCCGGGGATCGAACCCGGAACGTTAGGACTACGAAACCCGAGCGCTGTCTGCTCAGCCGTCAGGTCCCTTTTATTATGTCAGACTTGCACAGTTTAGATTACTGACTCATCTTGAATGTTGTATTTTACATTGTCTTATTTTATATTATTTAATGTTTTACATTTTATGTATATACTGAATAAGCATAAAATAATTTTTTTGCATGTTTTTTATCATACAGTCATATAATGTATGACCTGTATAATGTATGACAATCATATAATGATTTTAAGGGGAAAGACAAATCAAGTGTTTCAGGTATTGCTTTAAATTTTGTTTAAGTCTTTTGCTTATCATTTATTGTTATTTCTGACAAAAATATATTGAAATCGAGCTTTATTGCCAATCACGCAGTGGCGATGACAAAGGTATTACTTTAGTACTGAAATCTGTCGGCGAATTTGTTTTTTGTTTTAATTTATTATCCATAGATTCGTACTGGGCCGGGGTTCGATCCCCGATAGTCGAAATGATTTGGCACTAGTCGTTTATTCCTTTCTTTGTCCTTATATTCCTTCTATGTGCTTCATTGTCCTACTTTCTTCGCGCTTTCTTCTCATAAATAACATACTTTCACGAAGCCCCTTTTCGAAACCTCTCAGGATATATTGAGTACAGAGCACTTCTCAGGATATATTGAGTACAGAGCACTTCTCGGGATATAAAGAGCACAGAGCACCTCTCTCAGGATATATAGAACACAGAGCACCTCTCAGGATATATAGAGCACAGAGCACCTCTCAGGATATATAGAACACAGTACCTCTCAGGATATAAATATGGAGTATAGAGCACCTCAGGATATATAGAAAACAGAGCACCTCTCAGGATATATAAAACACAGAGCACCTCTCAGGATATATAGAACACAGAGCACCTCTCAGGATATATAGAACACAGAGCACCTCTCAGGATATATATAGAACACAGAGCACCTCTCAGGATATATATAGAGCACATATTCTCTACCTCAGGCCATTTTGTTCACTTTATCACCAAACATCACTTTGAATCTGCAAAATAACCTTAAAATAGGATTTTCCTCTTTATAATGCAGCTGCATGGCCGGTATAACGAGGCTCATCACCATTATGGCTGAGTCCACAACAGCCTTAATGAGATGTTTCCATCACCTGAATAAGGAAGGAGTTTAAGGTGTTAATCTTTTGTTTTAATGGATGCTGCGACACGTAAGTCATTCGGTACAACTCTCTCATCTTACGCTCCGACTCTCAACGTGAGATGTGGGCTAGAGGTTACGATACAGTATTTGTTATTCTCGATTGTAATTCAAATGCCATGAGACAACATTCATTCACTTGAAAATTTTATTCGAGTCTACGTTCCACACTCACTATTTTAATTTGTATTTACAAAACATGCATATCGTAAGCTTACATGTTATCTTCACGAAGATAGCAAATATTTTAAGATTATGTATAGTTGGGCAGCAGATAGGTGCCTCAGGAATCCTTCCTTTAATGGTTTCTGTGGCTTAGTAGGCTGACCTACATGCACACACCAACATTAAAACAAATTGGAAAATTAATACCAATTGGCAAAAGTGTCAGTAAATATACCAAGTCAGATGTAGAGTGTTACCCCAATCAAGGGAACTGTGTTGTCTGGCATTATCTCAGGTTGCCTGGGTAAGAGGTAGGGTACAACCTGGTAATTTCATCTTGGTCAGGACGTATATAAGTGTTACTTGGATGTTGATAATTGGTTACGGGTTATTCATGCCCGTGCCACCTCATGGGTGGATTAACCTTCATCAATCTGATAATGGGTTGTTTAATAAGTTGTGCTTCGGCCATGTCTAATTACCTATTGGCCTTGTACATGTCGATTATTTTGGTGTTACTGGCCTGAATATCTCTTGTGATGGTCTGTGTGTGTGTTGTAATGTGGTCGTCTTTGATAGAGCCTTGTCTGTATATATTATTAGATATCTTGAAATAATTTTTTTGTCTTGTCAATAAATTGAGATTGTCTTGTCTATATATTGAGATCGTTGAGGTTGGCAGTTCTTAAGTATCTAAATTATGAGCTCACACAATTGCTATACAGTTAGATGCATATAGACAGGTAACGTAGAAACGGGAAGCGTCGAGACCGCTGACAATAAGAAACCCGTCCTTCTAATAGAGCGTCGCATTTTGACGTATATACTTTACATAGAGCCAAAAATCGTCATACTAGAAAAATGGTCGCGGCTCGCTAAATTGACACACTGTCCCGTTTTCTGTTTTGGATCCTCTGGGAGGTACCTTAAGAGGACGCTGCTGCAATAAGACGCAAAAAAAAAGAGTCCTGTATACACACAATAAATAACCAACAGGTGTATTGAGGCCAACTCCATAAACAGTGTCAGGAGGAGTTATAACATACTCGAACAGGTGACCGACGAATGAGAGAGACACCCAGCGCTGACTCTCCCCAAACACACACATGTGAGTGAATACAGACACACACAAACATTACTGTATTTCCCACGTACATCATCACGCAGCCCCTCACACCATCGAAAGAATATGATGAGTCTATATCTTTTTTGATAGAAGATGGTGCCATAAAACTCATCAGGAGGAGTGGTGATGGGGAGGGGGGGGGGGGCAGGCTTCAGCCATCACCTGCCTAGATACTCCGTCAGGGTTGACAGGACACCAGGGCCTGCGTCTAGTGTTGACAGGACACCAGCGGCTGCGTCCAGTGTTGACAGGACACCAGGGCCTGCGTCCAGTATTGACAGAACACCAGGGCCTGCGTCCAGTATTGACAGAACACCACGTTCTATTCTTCTAAAACTACCTGAGCGTATGATTAGGGACATAAGCTCCTCTTGACAACTATTGGGTAGAGGAACGTACTCGGGACTGTCAAAAAAATAGCCGAATACAGACAGTGGCTAGTACTCTGTTCTGTCATAACTATCAATATATAGCCGGAGACCAGTATAGCCCACTGGTCTATCCAAACTAGCAGCGTGATGACAGATACTAGTACTCTTAGTGGTCATAAATAGCATTGTAACAAGAGAGCCGTATTCAGGTCTGTCATAACTAGCAGACTGGTTGAGAGAGTGCAGTACTCTGCGCTGTCATCATACTGTTGATACACTGATTGTATTACATACATAAATCACACTAACGTGATACATATTAATGAGAAATTCAACTGGAGCTCAATATCAACAGTGTATACGTAGGCATACACAGATATACACTGATTGTATATTCAGTGGGACATACATATGCCATTTCCTGAGAACTTTAGCAAACAGTTAATGGATACAAGTCTAAGCTTATAATACTAAAAATAAAACATACAAGTTAATAATTACAAGTAAAATACATAGACCAGCCAAAGACTCAGTTGTTCAAAGTGCATGATGGAACAAATTTATCTTCCTTCCTCTTAAAGGTAAACCGTTTACATGAAGACCGCGTTGAACAATAGCAGTCGTTAACCAAAATTCCCTCAACGAATAATGTCTACCACAAACTCATCCTTGTCATATAGGCATAATCTATTCTCAGATGATAATCTGTTTTTTTTTTTTGGTCGTAATGACACCATTTCGTTGTGAGGTCGTAATTGGACATTGATGGTGTGGCTAAATAGGGTCGTTTGTTGTTTGTCAAATTGTGATTATCGACATTTCGAGAGATTCGACGCAGGTATTTTGCCTGGATTGAAATTGATGGCATTGTTTGGTTTTCAGTTTTGTATAAGTTGATCTATGTAGTTTTTGGCAAAGTATCTCGTTTTGTTTCTCATTTTCTAACTTTTTAGGTCTATTTATTTGGCTTTTTTTCTCCGCTTTTTCTTTTGTATTTTTGTCTTCTATCTTTCTCTTAATTTTAAAATTCTATTTCCTTTTCCCTTTTTAATATTTTGTTTTCTCTATTTTTAATTTTCTCTCTCACTTTGTTTCTTCTCTGTCTCTCTCTCTCTGTCTCTCTCTCTCTCTCTCTCTCTCTCTCTCTCTCTCTCTCTCTCTCTCTCTCTGTTTCTCTCTCTCTGTCTGTCTCTCTCTGTCTCTCTCTCTCTCTCTCTCTCTCTCTCTCTCTCTCTCTCTCTCTCTCTCTCTCTCTCTCTCTCTCTCTCTCTCTCTCTCTCTCTCTGTTTCTCTCTCTCTGTCTGTCTCTCTCTGTCTGTCTCTCTCTCTCTCTCTCTCTCTCTCTCTCTCTCTCTCTCTCTCTCTCTCTCTCTCTCTCTCTCTCTCTCTCTCTCTCTCTCTCTTTCTATCTCTCTCTCCACGTTTGTTTCTCTTTATTGTCTCATCCAATGAAAACGTTCCCATCCCTCGTGACTTCATTCCATGAACACTATACCATCCCATGTGCTCTCTCCTTTCCCTTGTGCACTCTCCCACCCCATGTGTACTCTCCCACTCCCATCCCATTTGAATGCATCTCTCCCGTGTCGACGAGAGAGGCCGAGAGCATTGTCAGCCATGTTCTGTCATCAGGGCCGGTAAAGGAATAGGTGAAAGGTCACAGTCCTGATGGAAAAGGGACGGAAAAGGGACGGTCACAGACCTCACTGCGATGGGAAAGTTGTCGGTGACCTCAACAACGCCATTTCCAGCAAAGAGGTCGAGGCTCCGTCTTCTGACGGACCTTCTGGGCAGATGGCCACTGTCACATTCATCACTAAACAATCCATCACCCGGACACATCAGATGATTCATGGCTCCACTTGCCCAATTTAGTTATGGCCATTTTGCGCCCTAAAAATATGGCTCTCTGAGACCCTTCTCATCGTGGATAATATTCCTTTACAAAATGTATAAGTTCGTATGTGTGTTCGATAAGTAATTCCGTAAGAATATTATTCCGCAAGAATATTGATATTGAAGAATACATGAGAGACTAGCTTATATGAAATATTCAGAAAGAACAAGTGGATATTTGTACCGATAGCTGTAGCCAGCTACTCGGTGCATATACGACAAGAATATGCTATCCTCTACCCAGGTCGGGGATTGAACGCCTACCTGCATGAAGCGTGACCGTCGCTCTACCGTCCAGCCCAAGTGGCTGGGCGTGTTAAAGTGGGAGCTGCTACGAGCTGTGCAACTCTGTAAGAGTAAAGGGGGGAAAAGCTGCAGGAATGGAATCGTGTGACGTGGGAGTGGAAGAGCATCAGTAATAGCTAGAATTCCTATTGGAAACAAATACCAATGGAAATTCAGGATGGAAATAACAGCTGAGCAGCGGAACTGATGAATCTGTTGAGAGTGTGATGGACGTCGCTTTGACTACTTCCTGAGAGTTTGACAACTATTTGTCAAATATAAAAAATAACTGTTCTTAAAAGATTGCCACAGTTTGCACCAGCAAGATATCGTGAGTTTCTGATTGGTAAATGTTATGTGAACAGTTTATAAAAAATGGAGACAGTTTAGCAAGTCCCAGTTGTGTCTGGGTACAAGTGACGGGATTAACAACCCAGCGGGTTTTCTTCCTATTGGGGGGTGTTGACAATGCTGCTATGGCGGTGTGTCCACTCACAGGATGAGTGGCGCTGCCGAATACTGTCACTATGGCGGTGTGTCCACTCACAGGATGAGTGGCGCTGTCCAATACTGTTACTATGGTGGTGTCTCCACTCACAGAATGAGTGACGCTGCCCAGTACTGTCACTATGGCGGTGTGTCCACTCAAAGGATGAGTGGAACTGCCCTATACTGTTACTATGGCGGTGTTTCCACTCACAGGATGAGTGGCTCTGCCCAATAAACTCACCCTTCGGACCGAAACAATTTTTTTTTTGCGTGCGTGTGCATTCGTGTGTGTGTGCGCGTGCGTGCGTGCGGTATGCGAAACACGAGAGAAAGAGCGAACTACAATACCCATAACGCATACAATTCATGTTCAATTCCGAACCCCATTGAACAAAACACTGCAAAACAAATATATGAATGAAAATGAACCGAGTTAAAACACACACACACAGAGGATGCCACTTTTCGACAATTGACGTCACCGCCACACAAACACACCCAGGACAATATAGTTTGGATGGCTGAATAATGGCTATATAATATTCACCAATTGCAAAATGTTTTCAGTATTGCACATGCTTGTGCAGTATGCAAACAAGATGTTGCGAAATAACAAACATATAAAATAACTGGGTTTTAACAATCAAGTGTTATATTATCATTGGAACAAATGCTAAATGCATTGTAAATGCAATGTATAAACATATTATTGGAGCCTGCGTGAGTTGTAGCTTAGCATGGGGGTTCCACCCTGTGGTGCTGTTCCATGTTGTGTATTGTATACAAATTACTCTTTATATACACATTTATCTCAATCATTTCTCTGCTATTTATTAATTTATGCTCTTCGCCTCTCCTTCTATTCTCATCTCTTTTTATTCTCCACTCCTTTTATTCTCCTCTCCTCTCTCTCTCTCTCTCTCTCTCTCTCTCTCTCTCTCTCTCTCTCTCTCTCTCTCTCTTTCTCTCTCTGTCCTCTAATTCTTCCTTTCTCCTCTCACACTTCTTTTCTCTGTCTTCCTAGTTCTGGATTCCCAATTCAATGTCGGCCTCGGAGAGCTAGGAATATCCAGGCATATATGTCACTATTTAGAAAGCTTGCACATCTCTCAGCTATCAAGGCAGCTTCATTAACCTTCATTAAACAGTTTTAGCAGCTTTATAGCTTCAAACCTCATAGTTATTATTATTTTCATAAACAACCTCATTGAGCTCCAGAGCGCAGTTTAATAAATGTAAACCAGGCCCCGTGATTTAGGAAAGATGGACTGGTTTCGTAAGAAGTAGCGTAAATGTTCTTTTTTTTTGGCCTTGGGTCGTGGATCTTCCGCGAGCCAGCCAGCCAGGTTACAGTGATGTCTTTTTTGTTGACAAGATGGTCAGAAAACTTTGTTCATTAATATTTTTTTCCCGTCGTGTGACTGTCATCGGCCAGGACTTTCTGCCTCTCTTCCGTTGGTGGTGAGGTATGACCTGCTGAGGGGTGAGGTGAGGAGGGGTGAGGTGAGGTGAGGTGAGGTGAGGTGAGGAGGGGTGAGGAGAGGAGAGGTGAGGTGAGGTGAGGCGAAGTGAGGTGAGGTGAGGAGAGGTGAGGTGAGGTGAGGTGAGGAAGGGTGGTATTCTGTACACTGAGAACGTTTGGCCCTGCCTGTGCCAAAAAAGTTACTGCCCCGCTCCTGTCCCAGGCAAGTCCACTACGGGCTCACCATAGCCCGTGCTACTTGGAACGTTGTGTTCCCAGTAGCTGAATCCTAAACATCAACAACAAGAAGTTTGGCCCTGTGATGCTGCTCATCTCCCTGCAGTGTCATATCTAAGCATCCGTGTCATCTATCTCCTCTCCATGCAGTGTCATCTCTCTTTGCATTGCTCAATGCATCAAGCTGGTAATTCCTAACTGTCCGACCAATTGACTTCTGCTCTTCCCTGTGTACCCCTCCAGTGAGTCCTTGCTAGTCATGTCGCCCTTTGCTTGACATCACAGGCTGCTTTCTCATACATATAATGCAGGTCTTGTCTTGTGTTCCTCGGCTCCCTTGTTTATTAATTCCTTTCGACTCTTCTACCTCCAAATTCACTGTTCTCTCTTCTCCACTCTTTATTTGTTCTTCCAAAAAAAGCTCATTTTATTAAGTTGATTTAACAATTCCCGATAATTCTTCTTTTATTAGCGTCTAAGCTATAAATTAATCCTCTGCTGTTAAATAAAAAAAAATTATTATTATAAATTAATACCATAAATAATAAAAACTGTTATTGATCATGGAGTTTATTGTCGTTATTAATATATTTGTTTTATTTTTGTCCATTGTTTAAATTATTTTATATACCCGAGTCTAAATGTTGGTGGTCGGATTTGAGCATGTGCCCAAATGGCTCAAAAACATGCCAAACATATTCATACCCATGTTGATCTGTACATTATAATCTATAGCTATGTTGTACATCACAATACCAAAGTCATCTCTCGCTAATTGAATACTTTCTTACACCTATTTGCTTTAGGAAATAAATTCACAATTAGCTATTATTATTCTTTGATTTGAATGTCGTTATTTTGGGCAACCACAAAGACATTCAGCTGAATGGATTTCCTCACTATTTATTGGGTTTTTATTTTTCTATTCTTTCATGTGGTATTCAGTTTAATTTCATGTGGTTGGCAGCTTAATTGGGTACAAATGAACTTCAACTTCTCTTGTGTTTAGTTTCTATTTCGTAAGGTGTATTTAATCCCTGAATCTTTCTGTGTGTGTGTGGGTTTACTGATTGGTAAATGTTAGGTGAACAGTTTATCAAACAAGGAGTCAAATAAGCAAGTCCCAGTTGTGTTTGGGTACAAGTGACAGGATGAGCAACTCAGCGTGTTTTCTTCCTATTGGGGAGTGTTGTACATGCTGCTATGGTGGTGTGTCCACTCACAGGATGAGTGGCGCTGTCCAATACTGTCATTATGGCGGTGTGTCCACTCAAAGGATGAGTGGCGCTGCCCAATACTGTCACCATGGCCGTGTGTCCACTCAAAGGATGAGTGGCGCTGCCCAATACTGTCACCATGGCGGTGTGTCCACTCAAAGGATGAGTGGCGCTGCCCAATAAACTCGCCCCTCGGGGCAAAATTAAATTAAAACAATTAAACTGATTAGGCAAGATGTCGTGTGTGTGTGCGCGCGCGTGTGTATGTGTATGTATGTGTATTTACTATTTGTGTCTGCAGAATCGAGCTATTTGCTCTTGGACCACGCCTTTCTAACCAATCTATTTTTAACTCCATTATAACTATTTCATATATTTCTCTATAACAAACACGCATACATCCCCAGGAAGCAGCCTACATCAGCTGTCTAACTCCCAGGCACCTATATACTGCTAGGTGAACAGGCGCATACGGATGAAAGAAACTTTACCCATTTGTTTCCTCCTCCGCCGGGAATCGAATCCGGACTCTTAGGACTACGACCCCAGAGCGCTATCCACTCAGCTGCGAGGCCCCTGTGTGTGTGTGTGTCTGGCCGCGCAGAAATACGTACTCCAAATAATTCAGGTTACGTACTCAGTGGATAAAGGAGATGTCACATAAAGTACGCTCGCTCAGGGCAGTGTAGCCGGACCGCCCGCTACAGATGGTCTGCATAGTCTAGTGCGGAGGTGAGACAAACACCTGGTTTTACCTTCTTTTTTGTCTTTCCTTCATTAAAAGTTAAAACTGAATACGCTTTAGAACACAAAGGTCAGCTGTGGCACTGTTTGTTCACACGTGTGTGTGTGTGTGTGTGTGTGTGTGTGTCCGTGTGTGTGTGTGTCCGTGTGTGTGTGTGTGTGTGTGTGTGTGTGTGTGTGTACTCACCTATATGTACTCACCTATATGTGCTTGCAGGATCGAGCATTGACTCTTGGATCCCGCCTTTCTAGCTATCGGTTGTTTACAGCAATGACTCCTGTCCCATTTCCCTATCATACCTAGTTTGTGTGTGTGTGTGTGTGTGTGTGTGTGTGTGGCTACAACACGCACACACACACACTCACAAACACCTCCCTCACTCTTCGTTTCTGTAGAGTCTAGAGTCTAAAGTTCACGAGAATATAACTTATTTATAGTCTGTATCAGGAAGGTCTCTAATATCTTTATTAACTTTGTCCATTGTCTCTCTTACGCGTTCAAGTGAATTTATGCCATTCGACAGTACGGACACCAACCCTGAATTGCATAATCTTAATAGAGCCTAATAAAGCAAAATGATGCTGGAAATTCCTAGATGCCTAATTACTAGCGTTTCTAGAAATACATTTCACTATCCCACTTGCTTTATTCTGTACATTTAGGTCATTAATCGAGTTCTTAACCGAAAAAATAATCATGATTCCCAGATCTATTTCTCAATTTCAGCAATGTCCAGATGATATCTGACAGCTCCTGTCATTATCTGTCAAAGATAGCGAGTGTCCATGTGAGTTCATTTACTCAGTAGCTTGGGCCACACAATCCCATATTCAAGTGTTTGACACTCACAAGACTATATCCATGTGTTCAAGCACATATGTGAGCGAACAGCTAATATTTTTGTAATGAACAAATATCGAAATCGCTCTCAACTTACAGATGGTCACCTGAAGTCAGCACTCAAGGTTGCTGTGGGTCATTGTGCTGCAATCTTTGATGCAATGTGTCAGACGAAGAGATACCAAGTGTCAGGAAGCAACAATACCAAGGGAGTAATATAAATATTATTATTGGAGTGAATGAGTGTCATGTTGACCAGACCACACACTAGAAATTGAAGGGACGACGACGTTTCGGTCCGTCCTGGACCATTCTCAAGTCGATTGTGAATCGACTTGAGAATGGTCCAGGACGGACCGAAACGTCGTCGTCCCTTCAATTTCTAGTGTGTGGTCTGGTCAACATACTTCAGCCACGTTATTGTGACTCATCGCCTGCAAATGAGTGTCATGAATTCGCGTTCTGGTGATTCACAGACACCTACCTGCCTCAACCGACTCAGCCACGATGGTATATCCCGCAATTGTGGTATATTTTCCTTGCTATATCAAGCCATGAGTGATTTCACTGGAATGAGATGATCATTGGAGCAGGATTGGGATAGAAGCAGCGTCCTGTGAAAAGTTTACATTTAATTTACATCATTGAAGAGTCTCAAGAACTTCGAAAGAACCTTTAATATCCCTTTGATCTACCTCTCAGGCGTTACAATATGACCTTCGTCGCCAGCAAAAACATCGATCCCATAACTTTCCTGGCTTTTGCGCTTCGGAAGTTTTCCCACCAACCGCAAAAATTTGTTCCCGGTAAGATGCTGGATGGAAAACGGATCAGGTGGATGCTGGCTGGAGGAATGAAAAATAATAATTTTGTCAATTGCCAGAGTACAGTGTAGTAAACAATGAGATCTTACACACACACACACACACAAGTAGTTAGTAAACAGTTAATTGGCAGTTGAGAGGCGGGCCGATAGAGCAAAGCTCAACCCCCGCAAACACAACTAGGTGAATACACACACACACACACACACACGCACACACACACACACACACCTACACTCATGGGTCTCGCGGCCGAGCAAACAGCGTACGGGATTTGCAGTCCACGGACCCGGGTTCGATTCCCGTTTCAGAACCCACACAATGAGCAGAGTTTCTATTACCTGTTAGCTGGCTGCATCTTACGGCTGTGTGTGAGAGTGTGAGAAAGAAAGTTTATGTTTAAAAAAGCAGCCTACGATGTTTTTTTCTATCAATAGTAAGCATGGGTTGTGAAAATTTGGAGCTCGAAAACTGTTTAATAATTGTTAGTAAAGCCGCTATGATCAAAGAAAGATGAACAGGTTTCGTAAGGAGTTGTGTAAATGCTTGATGAATTATGGCCGTGAGCCCTGGGTTCTTATGGATCTTGGAGAGGTTGTTCAGGATACAGCAGGTATGGTCTAACCACATAGGATACAGTACACATGGTCTTACCACAAGGAGAGTACACATGGTCTAACCTCAAGGACACAGTACACATGGTCTAACCTCAAGGACACAGTACACATGGTCTAACCTCAAGAACACAGTACACACATGGTCTAACCTCAAGAACACAGTACACACATGGTCTAACCTCAAGAACACAGTACACACGTTGTCTAACCTCAAGAACACATAACACATGGACACAGGGTAATACAACCGTGGACATATCTCCAACATGCGTCTGACATCGGCTACACATAACATAAATATATCCTCCAAAAGTAGGAGATGTTTTCTCATCTGTCTCTCTCTTCTCTCTGTGTGTTTCTCTTCTCCTCCTCCTTCGCCACTCGTATAACAGCTGAATAAATTAATGTGTCAGAATAGACGATCTATCTGTCTCTCTCTCTCTCTCTCTCTCTCTCTCTCTCTCTCTCTCTCTCTCTCTCTCTCTCGCTCTCTCTCTCTCTCTCTCTCTCTCTCTCTCTCTCTCTCTCTCTCTCTCTTTCTTTGTTATTTTATATCTTACATCTGCTTGTTTTTTTATGATGTTCATGACATTTCCCATCGGAGCACTCTTGGCGTCCTCAGTTAAAATATACATTTTAACTCTAGACTCTAATACAACGAAAGTTAGAATAAAAGTTTCCGCTACTCATACTGCAGGAAATTGGCCATTATTTAGCTTGTGAGTTATAACTATACTTAATACACAGGAAGCTATCAATCATACTGAAAAATCCTTATATATATATATATATATATATATATATATATATATATATATATATATATATATATATATATATATATATATATATATAAAAAATATATATATATAATATATATATATATATATATATATATATATATATATATATATATATATATATATATAAAATATATATATATATATATATATATATATATAATATATATATATATATATATATAATATATATATATATATATATATATATATATATATATATATATATATATATATACATATATATATATAATATATCAAGTTTATGTTAATCAACGCAAAGAGTCTTCGGAGTCTAACGACGCTCAACCACGATACACGAAGAAGAAATAATCAGAATAGAAACCTCTTCATATCCTGTATTTGAGGACACGAAACAAACACAGGGGCTCGGATACGTCTCCCTTCAACCCTCAACAAGCAAAACAAGAAAATTCAAGGCTAAACTTGCACTATTTTTTTTTGGGTCGTGGTTGTTGGCTCCTCTCGAAAACTCAAGAGTTTCTTGTGTTCTCGAAGCCAGTAACTGTGTTTGCCCATCATGATGTATTTGTTGGAGACGGTGGGGAGGGTGGAGGGGGAAATATATATATATATACCCTCAGGGAAAACACTGCATCCATTCCAAATTTCTTGAAAAAAAAATGTATTTTTTTTTTTGCTTCAAATACTCAGTAGAACGCGAAATAATGGATACGAATTGGAAAAGTTTCAACTGAAAACATTTGGCAAATTCTGGGTTGGTATAAGGTTGTAAATTTATGAAACAAATTACTGGAATGTTTGAAGCGTAGGATATATATATATATATATATATATATATATATATATATATATATATATATATATATATATATATATATATATATATATATATATATATATCGTAGGTTTTACAGTATCGTAGTTTCTAGTATCGTAGTATCGTAGTTATATCTACGATTTTACAGTATCGTAGTTAGCGTAGGATATATATATATATATATATATATATATATATATATATATATATATATATATATATATATATATATATATATATAAGTTTGTTTGGATATAAATATGAGTTCTCTTGCCTGGGCCAAAAAGCCTTCAGCATTATATTTTATTCATATGTTTTTTACGGTGTTATCCTGCATTGCCCTTCAGAGTGGACGACGGTATTCCCGCAAGGAGTGCATTGTGTGTTAGCAGCACATGTGCAGTGAAAGAACAATGCTTCGGTTGCAATGTTGTTGCCACTTAAGCGTTAAGAGGGTATCCTGTTAACTGGCTATTAGATACTATCCACCAGCCCTTACGTAAACTAAGATCAACTTTGCTATTTCACGCAGAGAAGGAGGTTAGGTAGTCTGTGTTAATATCATTCGTAAGGAAGATGCTTCTTTCCTGTGGGTAGCAAAATGATTTCCGAGTGTCTGGGGAAATAGGAAATAAGAAAATAGATGGGATATATTCGAGAAGTTCTTGAAAGTTCTGTTTGTCATAGAATCAAACACCATCAACCTGGAGAAAGGAGACTTGAGAAGCGAGATTATGTAGCTCGCTAAGGACTTCAGATTAAATGATATGATATAATTACTCTATTAAATATTTTTGATAATATTATGGCATAAGGAAATAATTGCTACGCACACATTTACATTACTCATATATATATATATATATATATATATATATATATATATATATATATATATATATATATATATATATATATATATATATATATATATATCGTGTTGTTTGATAAAGAAAATGATAATTAGAGGTAAAACAATTTACTGATTATTTACTGCTATCAATATTTATATTACATAAAAGTATGTTTTCTGTATATACATAACTGTTTTATATAAATGCATTTTTACACTGATAACAGACAAAAAGTTCTGAATGAGGTTTAGAGATATTCTTCTACACTCATTACCTTTAAAACGTACACTTCTGGTTTTTATTGGAACACTATCCGCCAACGGGTTTACAGCCACGTGGCGAATTACTGCTGTGTGGACGAGGTAAACTGTCCGAAGGATAAATACCGAGCATATTACAGTATCCAGCTGTCAAACCCGCTGTTATTGCTGACACAAGCAAAGACTCTATGATAATTACATTACAGACATATAAGAATTTCAGTATAATTAGAAAAATCCATGATTTAAGCTTTAATTTTACTACTGTACTGAATCTGTTCACTGTATTCTGGACTCTGTACCATGAAACCTGTAATCTATACCTTACAGCTAACACTCTGACGTTAGATCTGCTTCTAGTTGTCTTTCTATCATCCTAATTTTGTGAGATAAATTGTTTTACCGCTGTTGTGTTAAAACAATATATACATATCCTTTAAGATTATAAGCAAAATGTCATTCACTCTATGGCAAAGAAATGTAAGTTTGATTTTGATTATTGTTGTCTTGTTTAGTCCAATCGTTATTGTAATTTGTAAATAGTCACGAATTAAGTTCCCGATTCGAATAATGACATTGTCTCCTTGTTATGTTATTATTGTGACATTTATGTAACTAATGAACTTATAATCGGGAAAGTTTATTTGAAAATTAAAAGTATACAACCATTTACGAATAAAGCTTTTGATTTGATTACAATTGATTTGAAAACTGTAACTTACAAATCGTCTGACTGTAACTCTCGCCCCCCAAACATGAAATTTTCTCCAGCGTCCTTGACATTATGAAACCGTGAAACCCTGTGAAACATTTCTTCGTCGACCGGGTACATCTGGGTCTCGACATTTCTGAAGATCTCATTACCGTTGCTTCTCTTTCCTTCCAAAGCTGCTTAATAATCTCATCATCAGGAATGTCTGTGATGTTCACCGTTCTGTAGGTCTGTGAATCGTGTGGCGGCATCATCCTCACTCCCTGGGTAACATCTCTTATGGTTTCAGGTTCCAAACAGAGCTTTCACTTGCCTCGGGGCTGCGTTCTGCTTGACTGGCAGCAAAGACTTCGCTTGCTATCCTGGTGTATGTGTGTGTAATGAAGGCAGACATTGAGCCGAGAGAGCAAGGTATCAAGAGGGAGATATGACACATGAAGGTCTTACTCTCACCTGCTTCCACTGGTGAAACTGTCACCACATGCGTGTGTGTGTGTGTTTGTGTACTCACTTATTTGTGCCTGCAGGATCGAGCTTTAGCTCTTGGATCCCGTGTTTTTAGCCGGTGGTTGTCTAGTTCAATGACTCCTGGACTATCTCCCTATCAAACCTGTTTGTTAACCTATGAATGGAGTTTGCTTCTACAAACTGCTCCTTTAGGTCATTCTATTTACTCAGTATCCTTACGCTAATTGAAAACTTTCTAGCATCTCTATGACAGATCTGAGCCTCAAGCTTCCATCTATGCCCCGTTGATCTGTTGTTATTCATTCTAAACATTTCCTCTGTTCCCACCCTGTCCATCCCTGTAAGTATTATATACGTCTGTACCATGTCCCCCTCCACCCTTTCCCTCCTCGTTCTAACGTCATCAGGTTTAGTTCCTTCAGTCTCTCTTCGTACCTCATCCCTCCCAGTTCTGGGACGAGTCTCGTTGCAAACGTCTACACCTTTTCTATCTTTTGTATGTGTTTTTAGATGGGGCTCCACGATGGGGCGGCATACACCACAGCCTCCGCCAGGAGAGGACATAACTCTATGAAGCGTTATAGCCACATAGAAAGAAAATAATAATTGCAGAGAACTTTTATTTTTAATTAAAACAACAACAACAGTTATAAACACTGTTATATATTTTTTTTTACTTAAACTTCGAAATATTTTAATTTTGTTTGGAGTTGTGTATGTGGGAGAGCACTATATTATCCCGGGGCCTATCACAGCCAGGCAAAAAGGGTCATTATGGAGACAAACGACAGCGATGAATCACGATGGAACAAATACTACAATTTGTCCTCAGGCCAGGAACACAATTCTGGATGATTTTTTTTTTTTTTTGGAGGGGGGCTTAATTTTTCAACTTTTCAGATTCTAGTATATCTTGAGGTTATCTTGAGATGATTTCGGGGCTTTAGTGTCCCCGCGGCCCGGTCCTCGACCAGGCCTCCACCCCCAGGAAGCAGCCCGTGACAGCTGACTAACTCCCAGGTACCTATTTACTGCTAGGTAACAGGGGCATTTAGGGTGAAAGAAACTTTGCCCATTTGTTTCTGCCTCGTGCGGGAATCGAACCCGCGCCACAGAATTACGAGTCCTGCGCGCTATCCACCAGGCTACGAGGCATACTTCCTGGGCGTTAGATCGTAAACCTTCACGTGGTCAACACGTGGTTATATGGTAAACCACGATGCAAAGACATGTTGGTTTACCGTATAAACCAACACTTGGTTATACGGTACGCAATATTTATAAAATATTAAAACGCAATGTTTAATATTTCGGAATAAAACGTCCAAGCACCCTAAGGTGTTTATAAGCTGAAAGTCGTTTATAACAACGAATACAACCAGGGAAAATATATTTACATTTTGAGCCAAATACTGAGTGATGCAGTAATACGTTTTAAAATGCGATTCAAGTTCTTTTTCTCCACTGTGGGCTCGTCCACAGTATAAATTTTAGTACTTTCAGTAAGCTCTTTGACTTGGGATCTTACCTGAAGGTCACCCAGTGAACTTGTGTGTGTGTATCATAAGATCTAAATACAGCCCTGACGAATCTTGAAAGTTCAGAAGGGCATTTTCAAGTATGCATATTATTATTTAATTTGTATTTTGGATTATATTCGCATTACAAGTTTTTATAGTAAGTTTCTATAAGGTACTAGAAACATCAATAGGGATGTCCTTCTACTTCAGTTATCTGTGCTATCTACATTGAAATGGAACAATTAAGACACGTAATTAAGACACACATCTTTCTAATCTTAATCTAGCAAAAGTAACTCTGGCACAAGCAATTTACACCATTGTAGATGCCTTCTCAACCTGTCCCAGAATATCAAATATATACCTTATATTTTAGGCTCTCTGAATATTTACTCTGAATTTATATATATATATTTTGGGGGAGAGAATGAAAATGTATCTAAATTCATTAACTGGTTACAAATAACCTCCAGGTTGCCAGATATAGGGCCAGGACGGGAGGACCCGACTTGACTTGCCGTTGGGAATGGTGATTATGTGTCAAACCCCTTGGGCTGGACGGTAGAGCGACGGTCACGCTTCATGCAGGTCGGCGTTCAATTCCCGACCGTCCTAGTGGTTGGGCACCATGTTTTCCCCCCGTCCTATCCCATATCCTTATCCTGTTGTTGTTGTTTTAGATTTAGCTACTTAGAAAGAAATATCCATGTGGCACAGGCTATAGTGAGCCCGTAACTTATCCTGATTCCTTCCAAGTGCTCCATAGTTACAATGGCTTGGTTCTTCTCCTGTTTGCCCCCCACGTCCCTCGGTAAACATGGGACCTGCCGAGCTGCTGTTGATCTCTGGCTTCTCTCACACCATGCAACACAAAATTGCATTCAGGATTTTGCGATAATTAAGGTCGTAAGGCTGCTGTGCGTCGTCGAAATGAGAACCTAGATCCTATTGCCTCCTCGGGATTGTTGACCAAACCACACACACTAGAAAGTAAAGGGACGACGACGTTTCGGTCCGTCCTGGACCATTCTCAAGTCGATTTGAATGGTTCCAATCGACTTGAGAATGGTCCAGGACGGACCGAAATGTCGTCGTTCCTTCAATTTCTAGTGTGTGGTTTGGTCAACATATTTCAGCCACGTTATTGTGACTCATCGTCTCCTCGGCATTGGTTATAATGACTTCAGAAAACTCCGTAACGGCGTGAATTACATGACTGTTAGTAAAATATAAACACGCAAACTCACGCGGTTCTGAATCATTGATGGGAAGCTCTGGTTTTGACTTTACTAGCGGCCGTGATCAAGGCTTCAACTGTTTAATATGAATAAATCAGGCTCCCGTCTGAGTTAATTGCTCATGCAACATGCAGGCGAACTTATTGCTAGGCATCAACACTTCAGACGGAAAGCAATATAGAGTGGGAATTATCAACGTTATTAAGGCTCTCAGGGAACGTTAAGAATAACGCCTGCTATTACCAAGTCTTGATTCTCTTTATTGAAGAATTTAACACTGGTTTAATTTGTTTTTTCTCTGGACCAAGCGTCTGGAATAAAAATATGCTGGTTAAACACCGATTTTTATTTATATGACATATAATAAAAATAAAGTTTTATTGCTTGATTTACAATATAAAAAGTACAACAGAATCACGGAACATCCAGAAAGTATTAAACAAAACATCTCCATAAAAACACGATACATTCCCAAAATATTCACATAAACGAGCCTCTGATATATATAAAACCTTTAAAATATATATATATATATATATATATATATATATATATATATATATATATATATATATATATATATATATATATATATATATATATATATATATATATATATATATATATATATATGTGTATATCACGAAAATAAACACGTGATTAAGAATGTGACAATGTCAGACCACGGAGGAAAATGAAACAGGAATTTCCTTAAGTACTTTCGTATATTAAATACATCTTCAGAAGGAATCATTCCTTCTGAAGATGTATTTAATATACGAAAGTACTTAAGGAAATTCCTGTTTCATTTTCCTCCGTGGTCTGACATTGTCATATATATATATATATATATATATATATATATATATATATATATATATATATATATATATATATATATATATATATATATATATATATATATATATATATATATATACTTTTGACCCTCACATAACAGCTTCCTTGATCCAAAAGGAATATGGAAATATGACCCTCCCATTCTCTCCAAAGCCCCGTCCCTGCACGCTCGTGTGGGTTTACAAGAATATATAACCCACGATACCATTGTGGATTTATAAGATATATATGTACATATCCCTCAGTTCCATAAATCCTACGTAACCTTCCATTACCAGCTGGCCTCTTCTCTTGCGTTCCGAGAGGGTGTTATGCTTCTTCTATCTATCAACTGTAACGTTAATAATATCTCTGTCTTTGCAAAGGGTTTGTAAGGCTCAGAGTTCCTGGCAGCTCTCTGATTAGTGATGGGGGTTTGTGTGTTTTTATTAATTCTCTTTTTTTAGAGTGGTTAAGAATTTTAGATATTTTCTTTTCTAGATCTGTCATTACCGCCATTGAGGTATTGCTTTTTTTTTACCAATTGTTGTAATGAATGGTTTAGTTAAAGTACGTTCTTCACTGTTGGTGAATATTAGACGTATGGAATTGATTCCCACTTTTGGCGAATATTAAAAGTATTAAGCTTGTACATAAGTACACAAGCTGCATTACACTTAAGTTCATAAATACACACATTATAATACAAACATGTATATAAACACACATAATAATACAAACCATGTATATAAACACACTTTATAATACAAACGTATATAAACATACATTATAATACAAACATGTATATAAACACACTTTATAATACAAACTTGTATGTAAACACACATTATAATACAAACATCAATATAAATAAACACATTAAAATACAAACATGTATATAACTACGCAAACTATAATACAAACATGTATTCAACTCCAAATACAAGTCAATAAAAATCTCCCATTACAAAAAAAAGTCAAAATGGACTTTATGTTACGTGTTGGAATATCGTAACTTGCCGATTAACATTCCAGAAAAGATAATATATTCTGATAAAACATCTACCGAGCTGATGAACAAGCAGCTCCTACTAAGCATGAATTACAGGTCTACATTTCTCATGTATTTTACAGTAGCCAAAAGAATAAAAAAAGGAGCGGAACTTCATATTTTAAACCGTAAAAGTTGATTAAAGTCCACAACCCGGTTTCGTCCTGTTATAAAAAGTAGTTTAAATCGGCTAAAGCTGCAAGCGATGACGTGTCTCAACACATAAGGCGATCCTTATAAATAACATGACCGAGAAGAGATTGGTGATTGCTGTACATCACGAACTCTCGCGTTTTGCGGTCGACGTAACACGTCTTTACTAAAACGCAAAAACCTATACTAATATAAAAAAAAATTGCTAATTAATTTGCAGGTGAAAATAGGCATGGAGGAACATTAAATCTAATTTGAGTCATCCTAGTATAAATCAGAAAATTTTCACTGTTTTGTTTTTATTTGCTCGTCTGATTAAGGAAGATACAATCCAAGCCCAGTCAGAGGAAAGATTAATGTGACATATTTTCTTAGTGTACATATTTGAATTCATTTTTCATGTAGATTCATATTTATTGAATTGCATTCATGTTTCACCCCGGGTTCCCAGGTTGACTCGGTGAGCGAGTCGACCCGGTACTGAAGTCAACTGGTACCGGATCGAACCCTTTTCATTCGACCAAAAAACAAAGCAAAGAACTAATCAGAAGTAACGAGTAATACATGAAACACATGACTACATCGCCCCTTATATCAACACATCCCTTCTGTTCGTTTTCTTGTATACGAAGGAGTACAGGCGTTAACAGGAGTCTCAACTCCTGTTAACGGGCTGAGGGCTTTACCTTCCAACAGCTCACTGCTTTATAACCAGCTAAGCTTTACATTACTAGTTTTTCCCCGGGAAAACGAGGCGTTAATTGGTTTTACTGCTGGTTTATCAACCAGACAGGAGCAGGTGGAGAGGTGTGTAAGCCGATAAGGAATGGTTTCCAGTCAATCCTCCTCGGGTTTGGTCACTTGAAGTAGTGTGTGTGAGAGTCTCTGTTGCTCGCAGCTTGACTTCTTGAGAGTCTCTCTCTCTCTCTCTCTCTCTCTCTCTCTCTCTCTCTCTCTCTCTCTCTCTCTCTCTCTCTCTCTCTCTCTCTCTCTCTCTCTCAAGATTAACATAATTCTTAAACTACAAGCCAGAGTGCATGGAGGGGGCGGTGGAAGGAATTGTGTAAAACCCTAGTTAGGCTTCAGTTTATGCCCAAGAAACCCTAGAGGTATAATTCCAAGTTACAATGGTGTTTGATCAAGTCGTGGTGTAGTGGTCTTAAGGCATGTGCTTGGGAGTATCAAGAGCATAGGTTCGAGTCCTCCTCACGATGTGAGTGAGTCGCATTTATACCTCACGTTAATGTTATTTCCTTGTGCAATAATAATAATAACAATCATAGAAACATTCCCAGGTCCTGTCTGATTACTCGAGTTATTTGTGAGGTTTTCAATCGTTCTTTATGTCAAAAATTTGTATAATTTGTAATCATTAATTGTTGTTTACATTTTACATATTACCTCTGTTTTTTTGGGATATATTCTGCATGATACTGAACATTAGAATCTGATCGAGATGTGGTCTATAACAAGTATATTACAAAAAAATATCCTGTTGGTCAGAGGCACTTGATTACACCTCACTCACACAGGCATACTTGTGAAGGAGTTCACAAACAACACTTTCTACTTCGGATCGCAGGCAATGAATCTTTTTACTCAAAGCGAAGCTGTCACTTCCCTGTGAATTATAGCTAATGAGTTTTCGTCTTCCAAAATGTTTATATTGTAGCCATGTTCCTTCTGGGGGAGTAGAGGAGATAAACTGCTTGTTCTCTGGTCAGAGGAAAGTTATGTGATGGTAGAAAGTAACATAAGGATAAACTCTGGTATTTAGCGTGATTGAAAATTAGTGTCATTTGCCCTTTCATGACAGAGGGAGGTATATGGGATTCGACACCTATCCGCCTATGACCATCCCGGACAAAAGACCTATCACCCTGCAAATTTTGGCAAGGTCTCATTAGTAAAACAGACTTTCTCGTTTGTAGGTTTAGACTTTGTATGGAACATCAAAACGTTTACAAGTTAACACATAATGGAAAAATAGAATAGGATTTAATTAAGACAAAAACTCTCTCCAGAAAGGCTGAATAATTGGTAGATGCAGTTGTATGTTCACAAATATATTGTTCTGAACCAAGGTGAGGATAACACAATCTCCAGATATCGTACGAAATATTTCGAAAGTGGCACATGCGAAAGTGAGCTGGATATGTGAGCGACGATCAATTGATTTCTAAAGCCGACAGATCAATGAATAAATGTTTGAAACGAAGAGTATATCATACAGGTATTCATGTATAGAAACGATAACATGATATATTATGCTTTAATCTTATCTTGCCCTTCTTTGATCCCATTTAAATTATGTAGTTCAGCTTCGAACTCCTTAATATAGAATGGACAAAGTCACTCGAACCAGTATATATAGTTGGGACAAAGTTAATCCCGTGATTTAGAAACCTTCGTTAAGTAGAGCAATTAAGAATGATTAATTATATTTTAGGAAGGTGCATGTATGGTGTTATTCATCATATCAGTCCAGGAAGGACCGAAACGTCGTCGTCCCTTCACCTTCTAGTGTGTGGTGTGGTCAACATTGTTCAGCCACGTTATTGTGACTCATCGCCTGCGAGTAAAACCCTGGTTTGTGTCTCGGAGAGGCTGCAGGATCCAAGTAAGTTCAGTAGAACTTCTGGTTTCAATTCTTTTGACCATGTCGTAGCTCAGTCGATTAAATCAGCATCCCAGATGCTCTCGGACGAAGGTTTTAATCCTCGTCACGTCCCTTGTGGGTTTATTCATTTGATGCATCACGCTATTGTGGTTTTTGTGTGTAATTCCATATATGTAATTGGCTCAAATATGAATTATCATCTACACCTGTTGAAACCTTAAGATTTCAATTAACAATTAAGACAATTATTTTAAAATTAAGCCGCTTTTTCTATCACAACAAATTTAACAATTGTCATCCAACTCACATTATATATAATTTACGAGACTAAGAGAGTGGAGCCATTCTTTGTAAAGCTAAATAATTCGTTGTTGTACTTCTTCTTGAGCTTATCTTGAGATGATTTCGGGGCTTTAGTGTCCCCGCGGCCCGGTCCTCGACCAGGCCTCCACCCCCAGGAAGCAGCCCGTGACAGCTGACTAACACCCAGGTACCTATTTACTGCTAGGTAACAGGGGCATTCAGGGTGAAAGAAACTTTGCCCATTTGTTTCTGCCTCGTGCGGGAATCGAACCCGCGCCACAGAATTACGAGTCCTGCGCGCTATCCACCAGGCTACGAGGCCCCTTTGTACTTAAGTTCAAAATTTTCAACTTTAAGCTATTCAGATTCAAGATGATTCTCTCTCTCTCTCTCTCTGTCTCTCTCTGTCTGTCTGTCTGTCTGTCTCTCTCTCTCTCTCTCTCTCTCTCTCTCTCTCTCTCTCTCTCTCTCTCTCTCTCTCTCTCTCTCTCTCTCTCTCTCTCTCTCTTTCTCTCTCGGTGCCATGTGCCACAGTCATAAATTTGAACAGAGATCAGTGAAATTAGGGAAAGCCTTTGATTACCGAGTATGTTGTATGTCAGGAACAAGTTAAGTCAGTCACGAAGATGAAAGAAAATTGCTACGTTTGAGTTGATTTTGTGTTATAAACGCTGCGATAGTGCTTTATTTTGCCCTCTAAATCTTAAATATTATATACAGGCCTTGAATCCATAACTTTTTAACATTGGATCTATAAAAGTTTTCTTTTATATACTGTTGAAATTGAGGTTTTATTATACGGCTTTTATGTACGTGCCTGAGTAAACAGCTGAACATAAACCGTGACTGAGAACTCTTGAGTTTTGTAACAAAAGTAAATAAAAGTTTTGTAAAATTCCAAATCTTTAAAAATCGCAACTTGCTCTCTGGGAATTTGCTGAGATTTGTTCCACAAATGCTCAATGATATGCAAAAGTGCAGTACACAAACCCAGTGAGTAAAGTGGTAAAAAAAGATACTACAAAAAAGATGAAAACCAACAAGCAATTGTACAGACATATAAACAGTGACATTAGTTCACGATATTAGCCCTAGACCTCAGTTCATTAGACATTAGCCCTGAAATGATAACGAACGACACTGATAACATGCCTGTAAGAATAGGAGAAAGAAACGTATGTATCATTTTTGGACAGATTCATAGATTTTCAGGCGCAAGGGTGATTATAGCATAGAAACCGGACCCAAGTGGACACCAAACAGAACCTCCGAACCCCCCCCCCCCCTCCCCCCTCTCTCAACTCCAACAGTGCTATCTGCATGAATTTGCATGACAGAGGCGGCCCTTTGAGGCGGTTCTCCACGCTTAGTGTTATTGTAACACGCCCATGTGTACCTCCCTGGGGTTACACTGGGATGGGTAGAGCTTATCTGTATAGTGTTGTATCTCAATTACCTTAACCTCCTGTTTGATATACATTATATATATTTATATATATAATGTATATCAAACATTATATATATAAATAAATTTATATATATAATGTATATCATATATATATATATATATATATATATATATATATATATATATATATATATATATATATATATATATATATATATATATATGCATGCTGTCTGTCTTCAGGTACCTGATTTTGTAATGCGTTGGAGGCATGCAATATATATATCTTCTTGGCAAATCCTCGATTTACTTACCTTTCACTCCTGATTTACCAGATTTACCTCTGATGAATACCTCAAATTGCCTTATTTCCTAAACCAGATTTACTATATTTACCTCTGGGTAAGTATACCCCACAGCTTGTGAGTTGCGAGTAGATTAATTGCATATTCAAGTTGCACGTAACGCGCTTCAAATATGCGAATCTGGAAGGCAATTTAGTACTAAAAATAATAAAAAAATGTCACCTGAAAAGAGGAGGCAGCCGCTTCGTGTCCTAACCTGCCCATTCCCTCGGCCTCAGAGGCTAGACACAGCAGGTGCAATGTTTGTGGATTGTCTCACTCTTCACAAGGGAGGAAACACCAGCGTCCACCCGTATAAAAACAGTGGCATTTTCCCTCGGGTGAGTAGAATAACAAGGTGATCAATTCCTTGATCAATTATCGTTTTTTTTTTACTAAAGAAGTTTCATAATATTTTATCGTATTTTATACTATTGTTTCGTGATAATTTATCGCATTTTAGAGTCAATAAATATTTTTTTTTAAGGTTACTGAAGTTAATGAACTAAGGTTTCCTGTGTGTATCTGATGTCTTGATTTTGCACATTTCATGGTAATGGTTGGCATATGATTTTTTTTAATCGAGGGGCATCTACAGAGTATCTATAGAGTATCTATTGAGTATCTACAGAGCATCTACATTTAGTCGAGAATATCTGCACTATTAAATGTTCATTCATAAGGGCGGATGAACATTTTTATTATATAACCAACTCAGACTCGACTGCAATGCAGTATAATATTCCCTAAGATCGATTGAATAAGAATAATGCTAAAAATATTATTTTATTTCAGTTGCTTATCATAATCTGGAAATCATTGTGAAGAAAACATGTTATGCTGAATTTTAGCACATGTTAAAATTATTGCACAAATAAAAGCTCATTGCTCTTAGCGTTGCATATGTATTACTGCTCTGGTGGCTTGCTTCTGTTGCACATGCATTGCTGCATAGTCTTCCCGGCTTGGCGCTTTCTTCTGAAATAGTTGCATGTGCCACCCTCCTGATGGCTCACTGTTACGACGTGATAAAGCAACTTAAGTGACAGGAGTGACTTAAGTGTTAAGATAGCAACTAGAAAAGAACTGCCATTCATGGATTAACACCTGTGATAGTTTGATGGATTAACACCTGTGTCAGTATGATGGATTAACACCTGTGTCAGTATGATGGATTAACACCTGTGTCAGTATAATGAATTAACACCTGTATTAATATAATAGATTAAATCCCGTCTCAATATAATGGATTATAAATGTAGACGATCAGAGTATCGCCTCTTTAATTATTAGTGTAATTGCAAGGAATTATTTTCGTTAGTGATACAGTTCACTCGTTAATTTTCTTGACAGTGATATTATTTTTCATAACTTTTTCAGTGTTATCTACGCTGTTATTTCCAGTATTGAACAAGAGCCTTTGATAAGTTATATTTATAGTTGAGTAACTTTACACATATTTACAGTAACTTATACATTATATTACATGAAATATATATATATATGAACTTTAAAAGTATATTTTTTATTATAATTTTACAGATAACATTTTGTTGATATTAGCTAATTCGATTATTTTGAAAATACGATTATTTATAAGTAAATATTTTGATGAATTTGATTTGTTAATATCAAAGATCACTATTACTATACGTAACGTTAAACATCGTGAATTTTAACTTTGTAATATTAACAATGTTATAAATTTTTGTTTCATCTGTTCGCTCTGATAATTTTCTCAGAGATTAATAAATTTCGGTCTAACTATGAAAACCAGTAAGTTTCTCTAACATGGAGAAGGTAACTGATTTTTTCCACCATTCAGAACTTATTTTTTAAATAACCTAAAATAATAATAATAATAATAGAAATAATAATAATACAATTTGTATTTGGCTTCAAGGTCGATTTAATATTTCACGTTGGCTGGATTTTTAATATATATATATATATATATATATATATATATATATATATATATATATATATATATAAAAATATATATATATATATATATATATATATATGTCGTACCTAGTAGCCAGAACGCACTTATCAGCCTACTATGCAAGGCCCAATTTGCCTAATAAGCCAAGTTTTCATGAATTAATATATTTTCTCTAATTTTAATTCTTATGAAATGATAAAGCTACCCATTTCATTATGTATGAGGTCAATTTTTTTTAATGGAGTTAAAATTAACGTAGATATATGATCGAACCTAACCAACCCTACCTAACCTAACCTAACCTATCTTCATAGGTTAGGTTCGGTTAGGTAGCAGAAAAAGTTAGGTTAGGTTAGGTTAGGTAGGTTAGGTAGTCGAAAAAACATTAATTCATGAAAACTTGGCTTATTAGGCAAGTCGGGCCTTGCATAGTAGGCAGATAAGTGCGTTCTGGCTATTAGGTACGACATATATATATATATATATATATATATATATATATATATATATATATATATATATATATATATATATATATATATATATATATATTCCCAATAATATCCCTGTGTTAATGGAGCGAACGTCTTTCAGGAGCCCAATGCACTATCAAACTCATTTACAATGCATCGTTATGAGTTATAACATATTAATGGAAACAGCAGATTGAGTATGATCAACATTTCTGCAAGCTTTATAAATACAAAATGCCAACTTATTGATTGAATAATTGACTTATCAATAACTTATCTGGCACTCTAACAACAAGGTCATTGGCTCCGTTCAAATGTTAATTATTTAACCTTTCGGTTTGATTGAAAGTCGTAGTGGAAACACCTTAGCGAGAAGAGTCAAACCGGAAGGGAAGAGCTGTGTGGATTGGCAGGCCGTAGGATACAGCAGGCGGGCATCTCAAGGTGAGATACAGTAACACAAGGTACTAAACATTATCACTTTGCCTCGTGTAGAAGTGGGAAGAGATTTGAGGACAATGTGATGAGTACGGAGTGAAGGCACGGTGATTAACCACTAGAGCCACTGGGGATCGAACTCCAGGCCTGCATGAATGAAGGCAGGGCTCTTCTGACCAGTTCAAGTGACATCACGAAGCCCACTCGAATGACTTACGCGTCGTCGGATTACATATAATAATGTACCAAGGGGAAATGGGTTGGAGGAGTTGAACTCTATATAATTGTTGTATAAACTATTAAGAGTTAATGTAATTTTAGCGACAATATTGTATTTCGTGTCCTTATATTTATTGTCACTGGAGGTTTTGGTTTTTGGTTCATTCATCAAACACTTATCTTATGTTTTTACTGGTGTCAGGAAGCTGAACTCACAACTGTAGTATAGAAACGATATGTAAACTCTCTTGCAATATTTAATTTAAAGTAAAAACAAACAATATATACAAATCTGTTTTTTCCCCCTCGTCATATATATTACAAACTCCTTTTTCTTGACAGGAAAATTAATAGCTCTCGAGATTAAACAAAGAAACATGACATAATAACCAGGTTGGCTCCGTCTGCGCCCGAACTGACTTTCCCAAGGGCTTCTTAGACATATAATTGAGACATTATAGAGTTGTGGAGCGACTTGACCCTCACCACAAGACTGTCGGGGGCCTCCACTCGAAGTAGCGAGGCAAGGTAACTACAGGCTTCGGAGGAGGTGTCTGAAGTAATATGGTAATATGTCTCAGGTAATATGCAAGGGACGCTGGCCAGAAGGATCGGTGTCTGAACACTAGGTCATCGCGGGATCGAGCACCGACCTTGAAAAAAACAAAACCCGTTGCTCCGATGCGCAAAGCTGATGGGGAAGGAACGAGAACCACTACTGCTTCTGAAGAAGGGCCTTGGAAGGGATTGTAGATGCCCTTCAGTCCGCTCAATCGTAGATGGGCTTAGGATAATGTCACTATGATATTCTTAGGAAAGTCATAACTGTCTTGAGAGGAGAGGTAGGATCATCAACTTCACATAAAAGGGATCTATCGACTCGGCCGCGAGCGGTTGTGTCAGTGTGAGAGGGAGACGGTTTGTATATATTATTGTTTCGGATTTTCTTTAGGGAAAGGCATCATATTCTCGGATTTTTTTTTATCTGTGTGTTGCAAGCGTTTGTTTATCTGTTGCTTTCAATTATTCTTGATGTTAATCATTTCCTCTCTCTCTCTCTCTCTCTCTCTCTCTCTCTCTCTCTCTCTCTCTCTCTCTCTCTCTCTCTCTCTCTCTCTCTCTCTCTCTCTCTCTCTCTCTCTCTCTTTCCGTGAGTGTGTTACTTTGTCTACTTCGTGATTTTCCCATTGAATCTTATATACTGTTATCATATCTCCCATTTTTCCTCCTGTGTGGTGAGGTCCAGTTTTCTGTCTTTCTATATAGCTTAATCCCTTCAGCTTAGGACTAAGTCTTGTTGCATATCTCTTACACCTTTTCTGGCTTCTTCCTGTCCGTTTCCATGTAAGGGTTCCGTGCTGGGGCTGCAGACTAAAGAATGATGTCTCACATTCGCTTTACAGGTTCAGGAAAGTCACTTTGTCCAAATTTCTGAAGGATACACAGATGTTAGCCTTATACTGCTGTAATGTGTGTGTGTGTGTGTGTGTGTGTGTGTGTGTGTGTTGAAGTGGCTGTGTGTCTCTACTTACCTAGTTGTTGTTGCTTGGGTTGAGATCATTGATTCTTGCTTTTTATGTTCTCCACAGACAGTAAAAACAAAAATGCATAATGAGAATTGACGAAATCAAATTTCTATGATATCATATTGAAGATATTTCCCAATTAAATGAAACATTAGGCTTTAGTCCCAGGTAAATGTCGATGTAGCGAGCAACAGCATCCGAAATTTTCATCAGGATTGAGTAAACAAGATGCTTTTCATCTCGGTTATAAACACAAGGAGAATTTTCAAAGAGGAAACGAGGAAATATTCTGAAGGCGAACTTCCTATCGGAAGTTTCAGATAATAATGTAAGTATTCCGTTTTGGAATTAAGGACAATTGCTGGAAATATTCCTTTTATAATTACGTAAAATAGCTGGAAATAATCTTATGTTAATTGATAATAACAAATAAACATTCTTTGTTTAACAAAGACACAAAAACAGGTAACTGTGACACTCCCCATTCTAAAGAGTTCCCTGAAATTGATAACCTTTAGACCTCATGATATCACAGATGCAGCAGCATTCATTAGAAGCTCTACCGAGTGAGTAAGCAAGCAGCTGCCAAGAGCCTTTTTCTTCCTTTAGAAAGTATAGGCAGCTGTAACCAGTCATTTCCCTGCTGTCATTCTTCTTCATTTTGGGTATGAAGAGCATCTGCCATCAGCCTTTTGAAGATGCAGGCAACCGGTGACAGCCTTCCGTCACTTTCAAGGACGCAAGCAGCTGTTGTCAGCCTTTTGAAGCTGCAAGCAGTCGTCGTGCTGTGAGCATGAAGACAACAATAGCTAGCAGCCACAGTGTTATCCTCCTATAAGGCCGCCATGCAGCAGCGTCGGGTGTGGAGAAGACATTTTCCGTCTACTTGCAGTCTCTCGCTCCAGCGATTTCCATAATGTGGCGTAATTCAATTTACTGCGGCTGTTTTGTAACTGTGGCTTCATGACGAGCACCGCGGCGAGGGGGAAGACGTCTCCCTTTGTGCTGCTTTGTAAGATTCTCCGCCACTCTCCAGCCCCCCCGTCAGATCCAGGAATCTGCCTCTTCGTCATAGAATCCTCTCGCCTCGTTGACGCTGCGAATTAGCGAGGTCACTCGTTTATTATCGTAAGGTTGCGTTGTGGAGTTTAGGTTATCCTATTTTGTCGTTTTGTCAATGATAGGGGTTTATTTAGGAGAGTTTAGGTTATCCTATTTTGTAATTTTCTCAATAATAGCAGCTTATTTAGTGTAGTTTAGGTTATCCTATTTTGTAATTTTCTCAATGATAGCAGTTTATTTAGTGGAGTTTAGGTTATCCTATTTTGTAATTTTCTCAATGATAGCAGTTTATTTAGTGTAGTTTAGGTTATCCTATTTTGTAATTTTGTCAATGACAGCAGTTTATTTAGTGGACTTTAGGTTATCCTATTTTGTCATTTTTCTCAATGATAGCAGTTTATTTAGTGGAGTTTAGGTTATCCTATTTTGTAATTTTCTCAATGATAGCAGTTTATTTAGTGTAGTTTAGGTTATCCTATTTTGTAATTTTGTCAATGACAGCAGTTTATTTAGTGGACTTTAGGTTATCCTATTTTGTCATTTTTCTCAATGATAGCAGTTTATTTAATGGGAGTTTAGTAATATTGAAGTTTGCTATATATTTTTACATATGTTAATTGTTTATTTAGCATATGTAAATCAAAATATTATTAATGACGAGAAAAGTAAGAGTTATGGAAACCGCAGAAGGCTTTTTGGTTCATAAAGGCAGCTCCTATTTGAATCCTCCTAAACTCCTTCACATATGTCTAACCTACGCCTGAAACAATCATTGACCTCACGTCTGCTATGATACCCGGTAATTGGTTTCCTAAACCAGCTTCCCTCTTTTCTGGGTTTATCATTGGATAAGGCCATGAAAATAGGATGAGTTAATCATGGGATAAATCCTGAGCATGAGAAAGCATCGACAATAAGACCATATCTACTAGCGTCGGCCATAAGGCCACATCTGGAAGTGTCGACAAAAAGACTACATCTACTAGCGTCGACAGTAAGACCCCATCTACTAGCATCGACAATAAGACCCCATCTACTAGCGTCGACAATAAAACCACATCTACTAGCGTCGACAATAAGACCACATCTACTAGCGTGGACAGTAAGACCCCATCTACTAGCGTCGACAATAAGACCACATCTACTAGCGTGGACAGTAAGACCACATCTACTAGCGTCGACAATAAGACCCCATCTACTAGCGTCGACAGTAAGACCACATCTACTAGCGTCGACAATAAGACCACATCTACGAGCGTCGGCAATAAGGCTATCTCACAGGATATTCACTATTACATTTACTTCACCTAAGTGTCATATTTGCCAATATTAAGAACGTGCAAGCACATTTTAGCATTATTTTTTTATAAGGATTAATAACATTATTTTCACGTTATTTTAAAAGGGTTACAGGACGGAGCATGAGGGCTCAAAGGATGGAGCATGGTGTTTACAGGATCTCACATGCAGGAGTAAGGGGATTTGGTATGGATTATTGGCTAGGGATCTGAAGAGAATGATGGACTTCATGGCGTGTATTCGTTCTTGCGTGCGTGTGTATTTTGTGTAAAGTGTGTATTACAAGACGAGTGAGGCGTGTATGACTCCCCCCTCCCCCAGTATACTCGCCACTGGAACCTCGCTCGTCACATTCACGTGAACCACGCTCCCCCAACATTCACCTGAAACAGACACCACCATTAAATTGTCTTCGCCAGATCGTCCTAATTGCTGGTCCCTGCGTCACTCAACAGCTGAACTGTCACTGCCAGCAAGACTGTGGCTTTAGCTGACACAGAATACAGTTGTATCTTGTTGTAGGATTATTGTGCTCTGTGCAGCTGTCATTTTGGAAGGTTATAAGGCTTTGTGCAAGTTGTAAGGTAATGATCTTCTTTGAAGTTGTATCTTGTTGCCGGATAGCAGTGCTGTGTTTAACAAAGTGAACTGTGCAGCTGTATCGTGTTGTACATGTGCAGTTGTATCGTGTTGTACATGTGCAGTGTACTGTGCAGCTGTAATGATCGGAGGAGGCCATAGGCTGCAGGGAAACTGCAATAAGACGTTCATCTTCTGCTGGGTTCTATACATATTTTCCTTGAAGAACAAGTACAGAAGGCTAAGTGTAGTCAGCTTTCTCGAATCTCTTCTCATATCATCATTGAAATACTTGCATAGGCAAGGCAAATGATTAAAAGAGGTATTTGATAAATGATAAACTCTCTCTCTCTCCTCTCTCTCTCTCTCTCTCTCTCTCTCTCTCTCTCTCTCTCTCTCTCTCTCTCTCTCTCTCTCTCTCTCTCTCTCTCTCTCTCTCTCTCTCTCTCTCTCTCTATCTCTCTCTCTAACAATCGAATTTATTTAATTATAAGTTACATTCGTGTTACTGAATGATTATTGTCAGCATTCTTATCATGATTATTGACTGTTTGCTATGCACATATAACCTGCCATCGTGTACTTCAAAAATAAATTGTTGTAAGCCTCGATTAATGAGTCTCGTAACAGTCGGCATTTCCTCTTTTGCACGTGAAAAGGCTAGAGTGTAGTTATGATTAATGAGTAGAGCTTTAGAAAAGAGGAGTAGTAGGTCATTATAGTAGACATATCATAACAGGTGCCAAGTACTTTACTACATCGTAATATCGCGAAAAGCAGACAATTTTTATTTTCTTGTGATCAGTGAATAATGGAGTATGTTACTATAAGAACAAAATTAGGTTTGATTTAGAAGAGTTAAAAAGAGTTAAAAGAGTTTTAAAGAGTTAATAGAGTTAAAAGAGTTTTTTTTCAAAATATTTATCCAAGTATAGCTAGCGAGATGTGATAAAAGTAGTCGTGGGGGTCAACATTGGACCATGACGCGCTATTCTCTCTTGAATTATGGCGACCCCGAACCCCCTATGTCTGCTCCATACCACAGACCATTTCCTGGCAAAGTTGGGTGAGGCTAGCACCAAGCGACTGGTCTTCAACCTTGGACAGAAAGAAATAGACGAATAGACATAATATTAAAAAACATGGATTTTCGACTTAACTCGTGCATAAATACATGCTTTAATGTATAAATTGTGAAATATTTACATAAATATATATTTTCACTCATGCTCTCATGCATCAATAAATTCTATTCCTATGTACATATAAACATACATAAATACTTATAAACCTAAAGCGAGAGTAAAGAATTATTGGATAAATAACAACCTAGAATTATAAAGTGACCACAAAAGTTAACTGAGAGCCATCTATATTAAAAGAGCTGACCACAAAAGTTAACTGAGAGCCATCTATATTAAAAGAGCTGACCACAAAAGTTAACTGAGAGCCATCTATATTAAAAGAGCTGACCACAAAAGTTAACTGAGAGCCATCTATATTAAAAGAGCTGACCACAAAAGTTAACTGAGAGCCATCTATATTAAAAGAGCTGACCACAAAAGTTAACTGAGAGCCATCTATATTAAAAGAGCTGACCACAAAAGTTAACTGAGAGTCATCTATATTAAAAGAGCTGACCACAAAAGTTAACTGAGAGCCATCTACATTAAAAGAGCTGACCATAAAAGTTAACTGAGAGCAAACTGTATTAAGAGAGCAAAAAAAGCTCTGCATGCCTGACCTTTCATGAAAAACGATGAAAACAGGTGACATACACACACATTAAAGAACGTAACTACCATCTGGGGGTAGTTAAGGTCAGGGAAATATAAAAATCTACTTACTGACTGATAGCTCGGCTTGAGGGTGTATATCGTCATGGCCAAGCCTGAGAGGGGAAATGAGAGATACAACTGAAAATAAACATGATATAACTACACTGTAATTCTGAATCGTTACCAACGTCTCGTGACAAGCTCGTTATACACAGTTACATGCGTTCGTAAAATATTATTGATACACGAATCTATTTCTCTTTTGACATTTATAACTACCCGTAACTATATAATTACGATCGATGGATGTGGTCTAATCACTTCTAATGATATCACTGACAGCTACTTAATGGTTCTTCATTGATTCAGAAATTACCTTATCAATGACTAATCCATGCACGAGAAGTAATTATTTCAACAATTGTGTGTGTATATATATATATCTATATATATATATATATATATATATATATATATATATATATATATATATATATATATATATATATATATATATATATATATATAATCTCTTTATTTTCAATAAATTGTTTCCAATTAGATTATTTGAATTATTATTATTATATTATATTAAAAACATAAATTATTGACTTAATTATGTTAGTTTAGGTTAGGTTAAGATAGATTAGGTTAGGTTAGTAGGGTTGGTTAGGTTTGGTCATATATCTACGTTAGTTTTAACTCAAATTTAAAAAAAAAATTAATTCATACATATTGAAATGGATAGCTTTGTCATTTCATGAGAAAAAATATTGAAAAATATATAAATTCAGGAAAACTTAGCTTATTAGGCAAATCGGTCCTTGCATAGTAGGCCGAGTACGACATTCTGGCTACTAGGTACAACATTATATATATATATATATATATATATATATATATATATATATATATATATATATATATATATATAATATATATATTTATATATTATATATATATATAATATTATATATAATATTTATATATTATATATATATATATATAATAATAATAATAGTAATGTGTGTGTGTTAAATACGGAACCGCATATCGTGAGAAATAAAATTAAAAATACTTTTGCAATTGCAAATTATATTTTCAAACTGCTGACTTCAATTCTGACAAAACATTACAGTATGTAACGAAAATGTATTTTATGAACAATAAATCACCCGATTTTGATTTCAGGAATTTATTTATCAAGTCAATAATCTTAAAATTCCAATGCAACATCAAACAAATAATAAAAACACGTTTATAAATATTTTCCGTAATAATTTTATGTCAAAACTATATGTTTTAAACTACAAAAATAGCATACAATATACAAAATATACTAAACAAATAATTTAAGCAAACACACCCATCAAACATTAGATAAATCCTAGAGTTAGTTCAAACAAATTTGTATAAAAAAAAAAACTGCAGTTTTCCTTTGAAATTGGTGTGTCTCGCACTATACAAGAACAGATGGTAGTCGACACGATTGCTCTCTTAAATTGTTGCAATAGCCCGGGAGGGATTGGTGCTGTAGGAGCTTGTTGAGGCCTGAAGCCGTTTGGTGGAAATTGCCTTCGGGTTGTCCTGCGGGTCGTGAGCTGGGGGCCAGTTTTGTGTTTTTCATCAGCATGGTTGATGCGTATATGGCACCATGTTCGACACACATACACACACTCACATGTATGTGGGTCTGGTGGCTGAGTGGACAGCGAGCGGCACTCGTAATCCTGGAGACGTGGGTTCGATACCCCGGCGATGGCGGAAAACAAATGAGGCAAAGTTTCTCTCTCCTTGATGCTCCTGTTCATCTAGCAGTAAATTGGTACCTGGGAGTTAGACAGCTGTTACGGGCTGTTTCCTGGGGGATGTGTGTGTGTGTGTGTGTGTGTGTGTGTGTGTGTGTGTGTGTGTGTGTGTGTGTGTGTGTGTGTGTGTGTGTGTGTGTGTGTGTGTGTGTGTGTGTGAAGTGTGAGAGTTTGAACATTTGTGTGTGTTTAAATCTGTATCTGAACATCTGCGCACACATGCATGTGTACACATTTGTAAATGTTAGCGACGAAGGATTTCACCCCCAGCATGAAGGATATATGATCCATAAAATCCAAAAAGCCAGACCATGACAAAACATCTTTACACTCCAGACTGCTGTTATTTTATAAATTTCATAAAACTGCGCCACATTTTATGGGTAGTAAACTTTATATAAAAAAACAAGTATTCGCTGTAAACTTATTTATGTCTGTAAACCAAAATTGCAACTTTGAGAAGCAAAATTCCGACACTCACCACCAGTGGCGCCACTGTGCAGCAAGACAACACAAGGTGCTAGCCATATTCCCAGCCATATTCCTTCCATTTTAAAATAATAAAATATATTCTTAAGATTTATTCGCAGTGCAGACAGCAAGATATAGTAACGTGGCTGAAAATTAAACACCCAGTCCACAGATCTCAAAATTAGAAATCTACTCCAACAGATCTGAAAATTAGACACCCCACTCCCAAAGATCTAAAAATTAGTCACCCCACTCCCAAAGATCTAAAAATTAGACACCCCACTCCCAAAGATCTGAAAAATAGACACCCCACTCCCAAAGATCTGAAAATTAGACACCCCACTCCCAAAGATCTGAAAATTAGTCACCCCACTCCCAAAGATCTGAAAATTAGACACCCCACTCCCAAAGATCTGAAAATTAGACACCCCACTCCCAAAGATCTGAAAATTAGTCACCCCACTCCCAAAGATCTGAAAATTAGACACCCCACTTCCAAACATCTAAAAATTAGACACCCACTCCCACAGATCTGAAAATTAGACACCCCACTCCCAAACATCTGAAAAATTAGACACCCACTCCCACAGATCTGAAAATTTAGATATAGACGACGTTTCAAGCCATTATCACATCACACAACTTGATAATGATCCAGGACAGGACCTAAACATCGCCACTTCCTTTATTTTTAGATACGTGGGTTAGATTATCTAATATTTTCTTAGTGGCTTGTAGCATATTTTCCTCCTTCATTTCAGCAACATTCTGCTTTTCAATTTCTACTCCTCCACACTGGTTTCGACGGTAGCACAATATTCAGTGTTTTTTGCTTCGTATTCCTGCATATTGGTTTTGAAATAAAAAAAAAAATGTATGTGATCAAAGTGCTATCCCGTCCTAATTATAGCCCCTGTAAACGGTTTGTTAATGTCGAAATCACAATTTTCCCAAAAGTATTTTGTATGCAATAATCATGGCTCTTTTTAATTTCTTTTTAGCATTCATTATAAGGTAAAGCTTATAGAGAATTTCTTTACAGATCGGCTATAGTTCAGGGACTAATTTGGTGTGAAGTCTCTAGATATTTTCAAGTGCTTTTCTGCCTAAGAAAGGAAATGATATAAAAAAGTTGCCCTTTTGAAGTTGATTTTCATCTCCTTGTTCCGCCTTCTAATCTTCAGTCTCTTGATGAGTGTGATTATGAACGTGTGTGTGTGTGTGTGTGTGTGTGTGTGTGTGTGTGTGTGTGTGTGTGTGTGTGTGTGTGTGTGTGTGTGTCTTTAAAAAAACACTGACCTCGAGTATTAATTGCTCTTCCAAGCTCACCCTACGGCAAGCAGGACAACACACCTGGAGTTAATTAAACACCTGTCCGAGAGAGAGAGAGAGAGAGAGAGAGAGAGAGAGAGAGAGAGAGAGAGAGAGAGAGAGAGAGAGAGAGAGAGAGAGAGAGAGAAAGTTTACCCAATCACCTGTTCCAAGTGTTACATATGAGAGCTCTATCCACCTTCAACCGGGAGCTTCGACCAATCTTCCACTGATATCCAGAGAGCTATGAAAATGTCATTCTCACCAAAAGAGCCATAAACTCTATTGGACCCCCACCTTTCCGAGGACATGCCCTACAGATGCTCTATTTTTGTTAAGTTTCGCTTTAAATTGCTCACTTGTTAATAAAACGTGGCTCATCAAAACCGATGAATTCTTCATCCTAGCGAAAATGAGCATTTCAGCGTCTCGCGCTGAAACAAGCATTACAGCTGCCGTATGTTACTGATGATTGATGCGCTTCCGAGAAACTATATACTGAGTACTTCGTAATTAACGGCATCCAATAATGTATAATGAAGTGTTCTAACTTCATCTTTGATGTCTGTCAGTTAAGTGGACAGATTCCTCTGACGTTAGCTGTCATTATTGATGAAATTGTTGATGAAATCGACGAAAATTGAATTTCCATTTCTTATCTCTGATCGCTTGACGAAAATAAAAAATAATTTGTTTAATATGAGCTTACACTTTTTGTACTTAAAAAATTCCATATTTATAAATCTTCATATTCATATCTTCATAATCTTCTTCATGTTCCATGTAGAATATTACTCCAAGATCTGGAGTTACTATTAGTCTGTTGAACTCCTGTGACCCAACCATATGAACCATTTCTAACATTGCCAGATGCAATATATGCAACTGCTAGAGCAATATACCCACTGAGTTGCTCAAAGTGCAACCTGTTCTCCTATTAGAACGTCGCATTTTGACTTATATATACTCTACCTAAGGCCAAAAACGGTCGTATTGGAAAATGGTAGCGACTCGCGAAATTGACATACTCTCCTGTTTTCTGTTTTGGGTCCTCTGGTAGGTTAGGATAAGGGAACTGTAGTACGACAGTTTCTTGACGTTGGGAAACCTTTGCAGGACGGGCTATACTGTGGCTTTTGTGATCTACGAATATACTAATACAGCAACTCACCCAGGGGCCTCGTAGCCTGGTGGATAGCGCGCAGGACTCGTAATTCTGTGGCGCGGGTTCGATTCCCGCACGAGGCAGAAACAAATGGACAAAGTTTCTTTCACCCTGAATGCGCCTGTTACCTAGCAGTAAATAGGTACCTGGGAGTTAGTTAGCTGTCACGTGCTGCTTCCTGGGGGTGGAGGCCTGGTCGAGGACCGGGCCGCGGGGACACTAAAAAGCCCCGAAATCATCTCAAGATAAGACTCAAGATAAGGGTATAAATTCCAGGCGTTCATGCATCACCTCTCCTGTAGCCATACATATCTATAAGAGAAAATGCATGTTCGTGGTTGGGGGCTAGAGGCTTGGAGCTAGCCTCAAGGAACTTTTCTGGGTGCGTGGTCTGGGGTACAGGACGGTCATAGGCTGGTTGGAGTCGCCAGAGTTTAAGAGTTAGGATAGAGTTTAAGGGTTAGGTTCTGTATCCTGAGTGTCCTGTGGCACTCAGCGTGCCACAGTCACATTCTGACTCCTCACGACGATTTTTGCCACTGCTGCCGGGTACACCTAGCAAAATATTTAGAAAACAACAATTTTAAAACTTTGTTATAGTAATATATAACATTATTCACTGATATCGAGAACATCAACATTCATTTTCTGCTGTTCATACTTCAGCTGCAGCAGTATGAAAAGTATAATTTTGAATACATATATGTTATTGCATATGGCAGAAAAGGTTTGATCAATGATGCAAGAAAGAATCAAATTTGAAGCTGAGAAAACACAGGCAACGATGATAACACAGGAGCATAATATTGCAAATCGAACAGCCATACATATGAGTGGCAAAAACCTATTGATTAGGGATGAAATCGACATATTATGAATGAAGTTTGACTTTTCAATGACCATGAATCATGAATAGGCGTGTTATTAACCTACCAAGAAGCTTATTACAGCCCAACAGCCCATCCCATACCTTCTTGGCAGCAGAGGTTGTAAAACTTTGTGATTATGATCTAATTCACATTTTTGTTGATGAAAATTTGTGTAATCTACAAATCTTGTAGATGAAATTACATGATTTGAAAGTTTTCTTTTGAGCAGTACAGTTTCTTAACTGCTCTCTCGTCTTTATAGACGAAACAAAAAAATCTGGATTGTACACGATTACAATAATGTGATAAATATATTGCAAAACGTCCTTTTGAAAAGCTTTCATAAAGCTGAACACACACAAGTTTCGAAATCATTTTCTCGCTGCACGCTTTGATTGGACTGACGCCAGCTTAAGACATCTCAAGCATTGGCTTTCGAAAGCATATTTCTATCTAATATATAGCAACAGGTGAATATTAAGACGAAGTAAAGAATGACCAGATGCCAAACTTATCTAGTTTGGCATCTAATTTTTTGAAAGACACAGAGGCAAGAAAAAGAGTGACAGAGAAAAATACAAAATGCATCAAGAGCCCGGCAATGCTCCCAAGAGAAAACTGAGTCCCAAACACTTCAATGCGTATGAGAGCGAGTGTCTCCATAATTGATGCACAGCCGCCGTGTGAGGTCACATATCCGGAACACCTGACCTCGTATACGTCAGGTGTTATAGCTTTTATAACTCTACAAGGTGTTGAGGTCAGGAGAACCGGATCCTGCAAGGGATCAGTGGGTCACGGTTCTAGGTTACCAGTTACTTGGTTAGCAGTCTCCGGACAGCTTTTCTCTGGGTTCACGCCTCGCCTATGCTAAGTTGGTCTTGTTTCAGTAAGGTAACTCATAATAAGTCATAACAGTATTTTTCATTTGCTTCCTGGAATATTTTTTGTTTTTTAATAAATATGTTCATGGTGCATATATCGAAAGGGGTTTCATGATGAGAGACATATATGCTTATAAAGCATAATTAAATGAATTAAAAAGAGAAAGGGAGAAAGAGAGAGTGAAAGAGATAGAGAAAACACAGACTGAAACAGTTAGACAGAATTGGAGCGACAGAGAAACTAAGAGTACCAAAGAATGTCTTTTACTCTGCCAATCAATGAATTAAATGCGACTTCATTCTGAAGTGACAAAGACCGGACTACAGGCGCCGATGCTCTAACTGTTCAACTGAATTATTCGTGGTGGCAATTAGACTTCTCTTGTTGGTTTCGCCGTTTATTAACAAGACTGACTTCCTTCATTGACAGCCAATCACCGAGGCTCTAAAGTTGCCAGCTAGCTGCCGATTGGTCTCTCAGCAATGGCAAAACTACATTCCACTGCGCCTACGTCTCTCCGTCTCCAAAATATTTTTTGCAACACACTGTAGCGCTCACAGTCACCAACTACCCTCTGATAACCTTCGTAAATACCAGCTGATTCTCTCAGGATTCTCATTCCAAGCAACCAAGTATCCGGGGAAAACCTTCCACTTAAGTACTCAAAAAGTGTCTTCCTAGGTGCCAAAAATTTAGCGAAGATAATAATTCTAGAAATTGAGAATTTATGTAATCTGCAATTGTTCAATGAAATTGCTTGTTTTTAATGCACTAGAACTTTTACTTGTAGTCATTCGTCCAATGCAAGAAAAGGCGTTTATTAGTACCATTAGTTTATCCATTAGTGTCATTAGTTTATCCATTAGTGTCATTAGTTTATCCATTAGTACCCAGGGATTGGTTCTAATTATCACCAGTCAGTCTCACAGGAAGGATCTTAATGTTAATCGTTAACAAAAGACTATCTTGATAGTCACCAAACGCTTAAAAAGACGCTCTTATATGCTACTCTAAGCTAGACAAATTTAATATCAAGAAACACAATAGAGTCCCCGTAGAGCCACTTGCTCTTAAAAATATCCAACACAAGTAATTATCATATTTAACTGAGTGAGCAAACTCTATTACATATAGACAGTAGTATAAGCAGTGATAGTAACATTACTGATATTTCTATGAAGGATAGTAATAAAATAGTAATTACAACGAAAGTATCCACAACAGTGATAATCGTATATGACATAATAATAGCAAAAGCACTGAAATTATCAATGGCAGCTGTAGTAGAATAACAGTGATGGTAAAAATAATCTTCATTGTATTTATATCAGTGACGTTAATTCCAATGACATTAATACCAGTGGTTTTAACCCATTGGTCGATGCAACAGCAGCGATATCATGATAGAAGCAAATAGTAGTAACGGTACGAATGCTATTGATTTTATGATCACTGCTAGTGAAAGTATTAAGCAGATATGCATTATCCAATCTGTCTACGTTTTTCAAGCACAAACTTTCAATATATATTCCCTGAGACATAGCTCTGTGAGGAACATGCATGATTACTAATGATCAATAATTCATTTATCACTGGATATATAATGGTAAGTAAATATTGAACCCAACAATCAAAGTCTAACGTTCAAATTCAATTTCTATGGAGCTTGGGCTGGACGTCTAAGACCGTGTGGTGAGGTTATTCAGTTTCTCACGAAATTCATTATCAATTGTTTTTTTTATTCACCTGATTGTTATCAGTTGTCTTGCTTTAGGTTTTATTTATAACTTGTAGTGCTTCAGGTTTCATTTACTCGAATTGATCCAGCTTTTATTGATCGATTTTATGGATGGATTTTATTGATCCTGCTTAAGCATTAGCATTGCTTCAGCTTTTATGAAGTGTTTGTACTGTTTCAGCTTTGATGAATAGTTTGTATTGCTTCAGCATCTATGAATCTTTACTTTGATTCAGCGTTATTCATCTCTTGTATTCATTCAGCATTTGTTTATCATTTCAGCTTATCTCTCTGGCCACATATCTTGTTAAATTTTACATATTTATCACATTTACTTTCTTAAAAGTGATGTGTGTTGCATACTATGAAATTTTAAAATAAAAATGCAGGTTCAACATTTCAAAGCTTCAAGAAAGCCAGCCCCGGACAGTGGTAAAATATTTATGTATGCATACATAAACACTTCCTGCAGTTGCAAGCTTGCTTCTCTTGCAACGTTCTCACCTTTCTCAGCATATTGGTCTGTCTAGAGAGAGATTCTTATTTTGAAAATTTTTGATGTTTTCAACACTTCATCATCTATACACAGGGACATTGTAAAGAAATTTTTAATGTGAGAGCAGTCAATAAATGGAATGCATTGAGAGGTGATGTGGTGGAGGTTGATTCCATACAGTTTCCAATGATAGAGGCCAATAGGCTCAGGAATCTGTAGACCAGTTCATGGACAGTTGAAAGGCGGAACTAAAGAGCAGAAGCTTATCCTCCGCAAGCAAAAATAGGTGAGTACACGCTTCCCTTCGATTTTCCTTACTGGCATATTGATATTACATATATCTTCTGTCTACTCCCACCTGCCTGCTATATTTCCCACTTACCTACTATATCACCTACCTGCCTGCTATACCAGCCTTATACCTTTACAGCACCCACCTACATGCTATATCGTTAATGTACCTGTACATTGTACATACCCACCTACCAGCTATATCACTCACCTACCAGCTATATCACTCACCTATAGCTACATCCTCAATACAGCTGCTATTTGACTCACTGATTTGCTGTATCATATACACGGCTTCTATATTACTTGCCTAAATGCTATATCCACTAATTCCGTGGAACACACATCATAAATCTGTTATATTTCCTATTTACTTGCTGCATAGTTACCTACCTCTTATAGCATCTATGTATATTTTATATCTCTACTTTTCTTCTATATCACCTACGTTAATTGAATATCACTTGCATATGCACCCAATATATCACTTAATTCCCTACTGTATCATGTATCTATGTGCTATATAGTCTACGTGCCTGATGCTTTGTACTTGCTAATCTCCTGTCCACTTTCTTTATCATTTAATACGTAAAAGTTTTTATATATAACTTAAAGAATTTTTATAATTGCTCTAATACATTTAACACAAATTTGTTCATAATTTGAGCTAAAGAGAAGAGTATTTGTCTTTACTATGTCACACTAAAAAAATATGTAGCATTTTCTTGCCTTTTTTCTCTCTCTCTCACTATCTTATATTCCATTTGTTCATGAATGGAAGACCCTCTTAGCGTTTTCTTTTCTCATTTGTGTGTAAAGTTTCTCCAGTTGTTTTTCACCTCCACCAAGTCATCCCAACTGTAAGATTATAACTTTTGTACCAAATTAGCAAAGTTTGTGTTTCCAAAAATTAGGTAAATTGGATCATGCCTAATATTTGTTTGATTATGAGAAGTCAAAATTCAAAGTAATTTGACTGCATAAAATAACCTCAATGCCAAGCAGCAGTAATTATAAATAAAGTTTCTGTCTTATTTGTATCTAAAACAAATATATATATATATATATATATATATATATATATATATATATATATATATATATATATAAGTGTGTGTGTGTGTGTGTGTGTGTGTGTGTGTGTGTGTGTGTGTGTGTGTGTGTGTGTGTGTGTGTGTGTGTGTGTGTGTGTGTGTGTGTGTGGAAAAACCACATATGAGAAATAGAAAATGCTGAACGTGTTTTCGGCTCAATTCGCCTTCATCAGAACATTTTAGAATGAAGAAGAAAACGTAGATGGTATCCTTATATTCGCCAGGGGAGGTT
>NC_091166.1:37294682-37320447 GCF_040958095.1 Procambarus clarkii
TTAGTGGCTGAGCGCCTTGTGTTATAATTGCCACCCGCTGGTTGTCTCTGACGTTAGGCTTGGGTGGGGAACCCTTGTTGCAATATTGGCTGCCTCCATGTCTTCGGAGTTATAGATTCGAGATATGTCTTCTTGAACGATATCTCAATATCCTCTAAAATAGTCATCGTGGAGAGAGATATTCATGCTCAAAATGGTAGTGAACTGGTGCGTTGTGGATGGTTTTACAACCAGTGTTGTTGAAAAGTTATTAAATAACTTTTAAAGTTGTACGATCCTTGGCTGATTCGCTTGCTGTGTTCAGCAAGTTTCACTTCATTATTGTTAATGATCTCTGAGTGTTAGGTTTTTAGCCGTTCAGTTTTATGTCCCTTTCAGTTGCATTGTCACGCTAACAAGGCATCTAACCACCAGAATTTTCTTAGCTAATCGTGACTAACCACGTTATATCTCGGGTAGATTTGGCTTCAAAACCACAATTAATCACCCTTGTAGCAGTTGACATTTCCCCTGTTACATATGGAACGTCTCGCAGTCATTTGCGGTAGTTGGAGCTTCAGGTATGAGATGAAGAAGACAGGTGAAGTAGTCATTCTACAACTGGGGGCTAAGAACTCTTCACTGCTGTACGCTGGTAACATTTACACTATTAGCAAGGATTCAAACACTTTGTATCTTAAACGCCATCTTATTCTTTTGTTCGGTTAATATGAAACTACCTTCAAGAACGGACTCTAATTGAAGTCCAAAATATTAAGGTAGCAGACCCGAGAATCTCGAATTTTGTGATAATCAAACTCAAAATCCATTACAGTTTCACTATGTAATGCCTAATTGCCTAATAGAGAAGAGACTATGTTGTTTAACAATGTCATGCACCATAACGACCATAATTTAGAATAATAGTACTATAATACCTTCAAATGGCACTTTTGAACACCATACTGTCAATGCCATACAATAGAATTTGAAACATGAGTAAATTGTGTGATTTTGATTAAGTACAATAACTGTGCATTTCACAGTAATGTCTTGAAGACTATGCTGCCATAATGATCTATCTATCAATCTATCTATCTATCTTCAGTCAAGAAGACAATATATCTGCTTCTTTAGAATCTTATGATCATAATTGTATAGATGTATCTGACTCCTTACCAAATTCCACTCTCAGTTTCTGAACCTTCTCTCTTTCTTCTCTTGCTTTAACATTTGGTGAGACGCGCTCTTGTTAACCACAAATGGCTAAGACCAAAGGCTTAGTCAGTGATCACTGAAATCAGCGATTTCAACGAAATATAAATAACCTAACAGGCTGAAGCAATATAGCCACAGGATACAACATCCATCTTTAGGCAAAAATAACTTAAAAAAAATCAGAAACTAAGAGAAGATTTAGGAGTAAATCCTCTTTTGTATATTACATAATATCAGCAAATTTCAGAGCAAAAAGTTATGTTCATGACATGACCGATACTTGAAAAGACATTCACCTGAACAGAGGTAAAAAAAAAGTATATGTAGCTCAGCAAAAAGGAAAAAAAAATATTCCTAAACTCAAATTTCTAAATTAAATTACAAAAAAACCAGCTAACCCCCTGGTGCTACTGGTGCTGAATTTAGCATCTGATATATGAAGATCTGCCTTATGGTACCATTACTCACGCCTGTTTGCTACGTGTTGTGTCATCAAGCACCAGGGTAAGGCAATTAAGGCATAACTGCCAAATTACTTGAGTTAAGTGGCAGAAATTTAGCCAATTAAAATCATTAACGGCTACAGTAACCTGGTGAGGGTTGCTGATAATTATGATAAATAGGGCTATAACCAGCATGATAGCTTACAGTGATCTACAAATAGAACGCTAATAATGATGTTACAGTGAAATTATTCCAGTGCTGCTATTTAAAGTAGAGTTTGCTTGTTCCTTGACTAACAACGCCCTTGTCTCGTCTCGGGTAAATTAAACAAATCTTGCAAATGTCTTGCAATTGACTTAAACGCAGGCAGGATCAGGACGCAGCCGCGGGGACCAACTATCGTAGATATTTAAGACGCAGTGCCTGAAGCAAACTATCGCAAGTGGTCAGGACACATGTGTTGAGGTAGATGGACGCAGGTGATCAGGAGTCACCTGTGGAACAGGAGAGAGAGAGAGAGGGCAGACTGTCGCAGATGATCACAACACACACGCTTAGACGGGAGGGAGACAATCGCAGAAAGGACGCAGCTGGGATAGGTAGGAAGGAGGCATGGAAAGCAACCTATCGCATATGATCAGGCAGGCTGTGGCAGCTGGTTAGCATTCACTCCCTTATGGCAGACTGTTGCAGCTGGAGAAATGTGTGTAGCGATAGAAGAAAATTTGAAATAGAACGACGGAATGATAGAAATAGAAAATTTGCAACGAACGACTAATGATGAAAACTTGGATGTGAGGTCGTGTACTCAAACAGACAACTTCACTCGAAATTGCAATAAGAATTTTGATAGAGGTTTTGTAGAGTTTTCGCATAGTTCGCAGAGTTTCGCGAACATTTATTCATTTATTCTGTGAATCTAAACTAATCTAATTCTTTTCTAATGGTTTCTGTTGTATATTGTGTTTATATTTGAAACAGTAATGTCCCATTTACAAAACACTTTCATCCATTGCGTGCTTCAGTCTAGTTCCCCCATTGTTCTTCGCCTTTCTTGTGATTGGAAATTAGACTTCCTTAATCTCTTTTCATAAGAAGGGGTTTTAATGGCTGGAATTATCCATGCCATCTATATTTGGGCAGGTTTAATTGAATTTCTGTCCTAAACTAGACCTTTTAAACTAAAATGAAAAGATTGCAATGAACTTTTTAGACAAATGTAAAATGAAACGAAATGTAGAAATGTTTTTGCACTGTCCTCGCGGAGACAAATACATTTGTTAGCATGTTGACTTAATTTACTGATAAAGTTTTGCCATAGGAGCAGCTTTTCTGCACATTAATGGTTATAAAAATAAAGACGAAAGATTTTCTCACGTACTGTAAATAGTGAATATTTGGTTTTAATAAACATATATTAAATGTCAGAGAGAGCTATTAAATTACTCTTATCAAGAGCCACATTGACTACAGAACTCTTCAGCGTATCGGAAATAAGAGCAACAAGGAAACTCTGGTTTCTGTATTCACTGAAACTTTGCGTAAATGTCTGAGATTGTTACGAATTAATAAACCTGGCAGATTACAGGACTCTAACGCCTCTGGATTCGCCTCTCCTGAAAAAAAAACTTTCTAACTTAACTTGAAGCGCACGAACCCAATCAGCCCACCTAACCTATCGAATCCGATACATAGGAATTGTAGATATTTGTGATTCGTTCCCTTTCCTGTGAGAGAGAGAGAGAGAGAGAGAGAGAGAGAGAGAGAGAGAGAGAGAGAGAGAGAGAGAGAGAGAGAGAGAGAGAGAGAGAGAGAGAGAGAGAGAGAGAGAGGAGAGAGAGAGAGAGAGAGAGAGAGAGAGAGAGAGAGAGAGAGAGAGAGAGAGAGAGAGAGAGAGAGAGAGAGAGAGAGAGGGAAAGAGAGGGTACAATCCCACACGATCATTGTTTGTTCACTTCTCGACCACGCATCAGAATACTCTAAACAATTTTGCTGGTATTGTATACATATACTTTTAACTCCCACTTGGGTATACGCAGCCCATCAATATGCTAAGTGTATCAACTCGTGTATTTGTTCTGATGGAACACATTCAAACTCAAAATCTGATACAATAAGCAAAAATGTAGAGTGTATAGTTAGCAGAACATTTAACTACAAATTCTAAATTATAAATTTGAAATCAGAAATCAATAACCTATGTTGTCTGGTTTCTTGAATGTTTTTTTTTTTTAGATTTCTTAATATCAAATCAAACAAATTGAATGTTTTTACCTCGTATTATAGGCCTAATATCTTCAACGTAGACACATCTTCAGACTGATGAATCTGATGAATTTAAAATACATTACTCGATAACGAAGTACTTTCATTTAATTAAACAAGTTGTTATCTCTTGCGTATCTTTAAACATATTTGATAATTACATTTATTTTTGAAATTCAATGAACACATATTTGACTAGTTATTTATTCTCCATTTGGCTGTTCAGTTTGTTGAACGATGTGTTCTGAGAACGAAATTACAGTGAAAACTACAGATGTTTATTCAGTGTCTTTGTAGTAATATAATATGTTGGTCTATTTTTGCAACTTGTAATCATTTCTGAGGATTGAAATTTCAGTTAACGAGGCAATTTAGAACACAGCAATTAAATACTCTTTGTAATGTTTTACTGAAAAGCACCAGACATGGGACGCAACCGAGAGAAGCAACAGTTCAACAGAGCAATTGCAACAGTTTCAGGCATACCAGCAGTAATTGTTAAACAGAACTGCAGCAGCAGACTCAACCATGCTATGCAACCAAGGTAACCTGTAGTAACAGACACAACAGCCATATCCTGCAACAGTCAGCAGCAACGGCTCAACTGTTGCAACAGCGGCATTCGCAACAGTACACCCATGAGCTCCTGCTGTAGTATAAAAGGACTATAAGAGGTGCAGAGCAAGGGAGAATCTTGCGAGTGGTCTTGTCTTGCAGGCGAGCAACAAGTAAGATATATGCAAGACAATTCAGCCAATTTGCCGTGCACATTTCCCCAAAGGTTGCAGGAGTCGAAGCCTCCGTGGGTAGAATCACAGTACTCCTTCCTCGGATGAACACAAAGGGAATCGCATATAAAAGAAAAAGAAGATAAAGTTGAAGTATATGAATACAATTTTAGTTAGACTACAAAGACTAGGAACGGAATATGGATACACATATTCCTAGTATGGATACACATATTCCTATGTATGAATATGGATATATGTTGTGTATCCATGCCATTCCATACATATATGAAATGGTATGGAATATGTTTACATATTTCATACATAGTGATCATGGTACCTGTGCTGTTGGTTGGGAGACACCCTGTGGCGGCCAGGTTCGAATCCCCTATGAGGTGTCACAGTGTTATAGTGATATGTTATTGAATATGAGAGAAAAGGTGATCTTAAGTATTCTAGCATAAATCTGTTCCATATTTCTTATGCATTACTTCACTTGAGAAAGAAGTTGAAAACGTAATTCTCCAAACTTCATTTTGCAATATTATTTTCACTTGATGTTAATTAAGAGATGCGTTTCGTTGAACAGTGTCAACATTCTCAAAGGCACAGTACAAGTGAAGGCAATTTGGCTGGAACAGCCGAACGTGTCACTGAGAATGAGGTGAAGAGTCACGGGGTTCAATGGATTCAGCGAACGTGAGTTGTGTCCTGTGTTTCAGTGATGACTGGGGCAGTAGAGTGGGTGTTCCGACCTTTCTTGCAGACTTACCTAATCTGCAAGATGGAAGAAAGATGGCGGGTGTAAATAGATTGTTGACGGCTGGATGGGCTTGTTTGATGCGCAGGGCCTTAGCAATGTCCAGTTTTTTGGGGGGAAAAATATGACCCATCGCCGTTTTCAGTAATTGTCATATTTTCAGTATGAAAGGTCGTATTTTGAAAAAAATAGGTGCAGAGAGTTAGAATTCGGCTCAAAAATCACGCTCAGGATTCAAATTTCCGACATTTCAGATATTTTGAAAACTGCCGGGTGGTTTGGGCAAAATTTGACCCTTCGCTGTTATCAGTAATTGGCATATTTTCGGTATAAAAGGTCTTAATTCACAAATGAAAATAGGTGCAGAGAGTCAGAATTTGGCTCAAACATCCCGCTCAGGAGTCAAATTTCCGACATTTTAGATATTTTGAAAACTGCAGGGGGGTTTGGGCAAAATGCTACCCATCGCTGTTTTCAGTAATTGGCATATTTTCGGTATGAAAGGTCGTAATTTAAAATGGAAAATAGGTGCAGAGAGTCAGAATTTCGCTGAAAAATCCCGCTCAGGAGTCAAATATTCGACATTTCAGATATTTTGAAAACTGCAGGGGGGTTTGGGCAAAATATGATCCATCGCTGTTTTCAGTAATTTGCATATTTTCGGTATAAAAGGTCGTAATTTGAAAATGAAAATAGGTGCAGAGAGTCAGAATTCGGCTCAAATATCACGCTCTGGAGTCAAATATCTGACATTTAAAATATTTTGAAAACGGCAGGGGGGGGGGGGAAATATGACCCATCGCTGTTTTCAGTAATTGGCATACTTTCGGTATAAAAGTTCGTAATTTGAAAATGAAAATAGGTGCAGAAAGTCAGAATTCGGCTCAAAAATCACGCTCAGTAGTCAAATTTCCGACATTTCAGATATTTTGAAAACGGCAGGGGGGGGGGGCAAAATATAACCCATCGCTGTTTTCAGTAATTGGCATACTTTCGGTATAAAAGTTCGTAATTTGAAAATGAAAATAGGTGCAGAAAGTCAGAATTCGGCTAAAAAATCACGCTCAGTAGTCAAATTTCCGACATTTCAGATATTTTGAAAACGGCAGGGGGGGGGGGCAAAATATAACCCATCGCTGTTTTCAGTAATTGGCATATTTTCGGTATAAAAGGTCGTAATTTGAAAATGAAAATAGGTGCAGAGAGTCAGAATTCGGCTCAAAAATCACGCTTAGGAGTTAAATTTCCGAAATTTCAGATATTTTAAAGCTGCAGGGGGGGGGGGGGGGGGTTTGGACATAATGTGACCTATTGCTGTTTTTAGTATTTGACATATTTTCGGTATAAAATTTGTAATTTCAAACTCCAAATATGTGCAATGAGCCAGAGTTTGGCTCAAAAATAACGCTCTAGAGTCAGATTTCTGATATTTCTGATAATACGAAAACTGCAGGGGGGTTTGGGCAAATTAAGACCCTTCGCCGTTTTTAGTAATTAGCATATTTTTGGTATACAAAGTGGTAATTCAAACTTCAAATATGTGCAATGAGCCAGAATTCGGCTCGAAAATAACGCTCATGAGTCAGATTTCCGGTATTTCTGATATTTTGAAAACTGCAGGGGGGTTTGTGCAAAATTTGATCCATCGCCGTTTTCACTACTTGGCATATTTTCGGTATAAAACTTCTAATTACAAACTCCAAATATCGGCAGTGAGCCAGAAATTGTCTCAAAAATAACCCTCATGAATCACATTTGCGATATTTCCGATATTTTGGAAACTGCAAGGGGGGTTTTGGCAAAATTTGATCCATCGCCGTTTCCACTAATTGGCATATTTATTTTCGGTATAAAAATTCACTTAAAAGTGAATTAGAATTTTGTTAAAAATTTAAATGGTACCACAGCTACTCTGAGTTATTAATTCCAAGAAAATACAAATACCAAATAACCTTACTTTTTATCATCGTTTATCATAAAACATGACCATTGACCTGTTTCAGTGACCTTGTTGTCGAGTCGACAACATGTGCCCTAATTTATTACTATGATTATTCTCTATCATTCCAGATTTTGGTCAAGCAATTCTTATATGAATGTAAATGTATTTCTAGCAGTCTTAAAGCCTTTTGTCATGCATTCTGCTGTAAGATTTATTCTTGATTTATTTAACCTCATATTCTTGAGGTTAAAGAATATTGTAATTTTACTGTTTTGTTTTACTGTTTTAATTTTTGTTAAACAAGAACGAGCTATGAATTACTATTCGTAATCGTTTTTTAATGACACCAAATATGCAGAGGAAAAAAACGTTCATGTATTTTTTTTTTTTTAAACTCCTGATGCAATTTTACATCTTAGGTTTCATTCATATACTCCAGAATAATTCAACTAAGGGGACAAGATTCCATCTGATTACCATTCATCCATAACAAAATTGTAGGAGTTAGAGGAACATATTAAATTAATTTGACCAAGAAATGTTGAGTTAGTGCTAGGGATAATGGCCAGTTGGCACCAGTGATGACAATGCATGACACATGTTTAGCACCCTACACCTGATATACAACCTGGCTTCACATCTGTACATCATGTCACCTTTCTCTGATTTCAGAATGTTAACTGGATCCCAGAAAAAGTAAAATAACATTGTGGTTATATTATATATAATGAAATGGTGCAGATATCATGTCATCTGAGGTCATATGGCAGGTGATTATTGGGATTTGTTTAATCCTGGGTTATATTCCGTCAACTGTAACATATCTGGTCCAAGGTACATAATATAGCAGTTAGGGGTTAAATTTCATACGGATCTTAATTATGTATCTTGGGAAATGCTGGTCTGTGAAAGCTAAATTGTGAATGTAGGAAGCCTTTAGTTTACACACATACTAAACGTTTATCCTGTTATTCACTGTAATTTACGGCCTGGTTTGATACCAACACCACCGGTTACGACAACTCACAGTCGAAGGATCTGTGGTTGTGAGTGAATTGCTCATCATCTAAAAAGCATTTGCTAATTTTTGCTCTGTTTCATTACTTCACTAGAAATATATGCATGACAGATTTACTTGAAATAATATAGATGAAAATAATCTTATAAAAACGAATTTTTTTATAATATGAAAATAATATGAAAAACTTTTTGCTTCCAAAAGTTGGCTGTTGAATGTATTTCACGTGAGAGATATTTATCTATAATCAAAAAAAAAATAATAACTCATTATTTTCAAAACACAACGAAACACAGACTGAATATTTCGGTCCCAAACCAAACTGTCAAAGAGGGTCCTGGTTTGAGACCGAAATAATCAGTCTACGTTTCCTTGCATTTTCAAAATAGTGGGTTATTTTATTTCGTATATTTATTTATTTTAATAGCAGTCTTCTTGTTGACATATGTTTTTGAATATGACAGATAGGGTGAGATTAGCAATTCTAGCACGAATCCTCTCAAATTAGACAGAAGCTTTATGAGCCACTGACTAGTTAATTCAGTAAATCAATAGCGTCAGGAACATTATTGGAGTCTTGGAGGGTTGCTAATGTGGTGCCTATGTTTAAGAAGGAGATAAATCGCTTGCATCGAACCATCTGGCCAATTTGCTTAATGTCTACTGTGGGAAAATGGCTTGAATCGACAATTGCAAAAGCCATTCGTCAACATCTTGAGAAACATAGCTTAAAAAATGATTCACAAAATGGTAATACTAAGGGCCGCTAATGGTTGACGAGTTTACTGTCATTTTGTTGCAGCATAATTTAGGCAGTTGATAGTGAGATGGTCTGTGACTTTGCTAAAGTGTTCTTTAACAAAGTTTGGGTCCGATTATCCCATCAAATGGCGACTCAGAATAGTCGTTATTCAAATTAGTAAATAACGATTACAGTAACAGAGAATTCGAAGAATTTTTTTAATATGAAGATAAATAGGTCTACTGAGATAAGTTTGTAGAATAAATAACTTAGACTGAGAATAAACGGCCCCCAAGGGAAACATTATTGTAGTGTATTATAAAAGTAAACTTTCTGAGACCTATAAGAAAGACGAAAAGGCGATATATGAAACGAGAGTGCCCAGAGACAATTAAAAAATGTTCACGATCAAAGACCACATTCACTCCAAACATCTACCACCTACGGGCTACTCATGCCCGTGCAACCACCTGTGGTGGCTTAGTCTTCATGAATCAATCAATCAGTCATTCGATGTTGGATATAATTGGCTGGAATTGTATAACATGAAGTAAGCACGCAAGGATTCGTCTCACTACTTATTTAAAAAACCCTCGTTCAGCTTCTCTCGTTATGAAAAATAACATTTCTGCTTCCTCTGGCAAACTGAGGTGTGCTGATGTAGAACATATATACAAGTTCAATTCTGGATACGGTGTATCCTATATTGGACACACTATGAACACTCTGAGTAGGCATTTTGCAATTCATTTGCAAGAAGGATCAATCAAGCAGCATTAATTTTGACTCCACAATACAAACCTGAATTGCCACGACATTGTGAAAGATTGTTGACATTGTGAAAGATTGTAGACACAATCAACACACAAAACAGTGGTACCTCCCATAAAAAGTTAAAATTCCTGCAGGACACCAGATGTGTGTCTCTGGGACCCTTTCTTATTGTGGGTATTCGTAGTCAGCTTGGTAGAGCTCCTGTTATGGTCGTGAGTTCGAGTCTCCGAGGGTGCGAATGAATAACTCTAATCGGACCTGATTATTACTTTGTGTTTCATATGAATTATTCACTTTTGTGTCTTACATTTTGTTTTTCATTTAGTCTGGATGATCAGAGATTTTTAATCTTAGTTTTGAAGTTGAAAGGTCTATGGGTAATAGAACTTGAAATAGGTTTTGGAGAAAGATATGTTTCTGTAACTGTTTGTATTTCTGTGTAGCCTATAAATCTTTCTCTCTCCCTCTCAAAACTCTCTTTCCTCTTCCGCCTGTGGCTCTGCTGTCTCCATCTCTCCCTCTCTCTCTCTCTTTCCCTTTCCACGTCTCCCATTCTACATCTCCTCTCAATGCATTTTCAGTAACGCAATTAAAACAATAAATTCCTATAAGGCAAGGTCTGCAGGGGGTCAGAGCTGTAATAAAGGGAGGGATTAGCGTCAGCAGTTGGTCATATGGACGTAGTGGCCACACAGCAGCTGACGCAAATGTTAACCTTATCCCCATATGGTACCGTTGAAGACCATGGTTGGACTTCGAGGCCTCGAACGCCAGCCCTCAATTAGGAAACAGAGACGTCGTCACCCTGCAAAGCCAGAAGTCATTTGAGGGGTACAGCGATATTAATCGGTATTCATGGATATCGTAACGGAAGCATGGGCGCGCGCTTGAGTATCGTAGATACATGCAAGGATATCACAAAGAAAAACGTGGATTCATGCAAGGATATCACAACGGAAATATGGATTCATCCACGGAAATCATTATGATGGAATCGTTACCTCAAGGATATCTTCATGGAACAATGAATACTGCTGTTCCAGGCACCAGATGTAAGGATTCATGATACAAGCTTAGAGATATCATTGTGAGACAGTTGGAACAAAGATATCATCATGGAACAGTAGGAAATGGATATCATGGAACCGTATCAGCAAGCAGGAAAAAGTGAACACCCATGTGTACACTTGGTTTATCACCCATGAATTGTAGATATCATACAGGTCTCGTGGATATCACGGATATATATGTATATCTGGTGTATAGCCACACCCACTAACACAGCATAGTAAAATAGCCACACCCACTAACACAGCATAGTAAAATAGCCACACCCACTAACACACCATAGTAAAATAGCCACACCCACTAACACAGCATAGTAAAATAGCCACACCCACTAACACACCATAGTAAAATAGCCACACCCACTAACACAGCATAGTAAAATAGCCACACCCACTAACACAGCATAGTAAAATAGCCACACCCACTAACACACCATAGTAAAATAGCCACACCCACTAACTCTGTAATCTTTATAATGACTAACCGAAGCCAAAATTAAGTCTCCCTTTCTGCCTAAAAAGAATTCAGTCGACACAAAGAATTCTTCCGCTTCGGTACGCCATTAGTATTTTGTCGACAACCGCCAAAGGATTTTGTTATTATCACTAAGCTTGAACTCTGGAACTCCCTCTCATAACTATTATCTTAATGGTAGTCGACGAGGCAAGTGGCATTTCTTGGCAATGCAAATGATCGCAGTGATTTGGACTCATAAAATTGTGATGCTTGATACAAAAAGGTAGATTAAGTTCTGAATCCACACTTGACTTTTCAACTTTACGTTGACTTTACGGTATAAATTCTCCACTAATGTTCTGAAGTGACCTTCGAGGAGTAAGACGGTGTCAATGATGATGGAGACTGACATTTCCAATGATAAGGTTGTTAATCCGATGCTCCGGACTGACTGTCTAAGGATACAGTTACTCATTAATCCTTCAGATAGTCCTTCCGTCAATGTTGCAGATTAACGTAGCATGGTTAATGATCATTCCCCAGTGCTAACGTTTACCACGCATGGTGGCGGATTTAGTTCAAGTAGTGGAACATGTCTATACTTTTTTTTTTAAATAAATCCGATGAACAGGAAGACGGGTGAGACCTGGATGAATCCATTAACTGGTTAATGGATTCATTAACCAGTTAATGAATCAACCATTAACCATTAACCAACCAACCATTAACCATGAACCAACCAACCATTAACAATTAACCATTAACCAACAACCATTAACCAACCAACCATTAACCATGAATCAACCAACCATTAACAATTAACCATTAACCAACAACCATTAACCAACAACCAATAACATTCCAGAACTTAGGAAGGACAGTTACCAAAGTTACCAACAGTTACCAAAGATGAAAGACTGTTGGCATCGTTATTTTCCTCAGGTGGGAATAAGCCAGAGTCAGATCTAGAAGCTGCATGTGAGGGCAGGTTGTACAACACTCGGGAGGAAACAGAAACAGTTGAAATCTCACTGATTGGCGGCCCTCTAGATCAACACACGACCACCACTTAACACGTGTAGGATATGATTATTTACAGAGGCACGCGACGAGTGAACTTGGCTGCTGTGTATTGAACATAGAAAGGAAGTGAAGACAAGGAGTTCGGATACGAAGAACTCCTAAAGAACCTATAGAAGAACACTTCCAAACGCTGAAATCATTGCGGGATCGAAGTCAAAAGCGTACCTTATAGCCAATCCAAATGGATGGATGGGCAGGAGGATGGGAGCAACCAGATACATGTAATTATTGCAAGGTGTTGAAATTGATGCACATGTTGATCTAATAGCCAGAACTTAGGAAGGAGCCCATGTAGTGAACTACTCTGTTCCAAAGACTGCACAAGAACGTAACAACTCTAATGCCGAGAACAACTCATAAGAAACAGCAAATAGACAGTGTAATCTTAGCTCTACGAAATAAGAGGCCTTTTTTTAGTTACCCTAATTGTTTGTTCCATCCAGCGAACTTGTGCTACGTACTTAAATACCATTTGCTCATTTTTAAAATAACTCGATTATATTGTATCTATTCTGAGTCAATGATCTCGTTGGTACGGCTTCAGATGCAATAACATCCAATTAATCAAACAATTATCCCAGATTTCGGAGCAAGACCAGCAGAAATAATCCATAGGACGGTAATGCTAATGAGCATGGATAACAACCTTCAACGAGCTAATTAAAACTGGTCATTAGGTGTTTGTTTCATTAGCTGATTCACACAAATGAGAGCCCAAATGAAGATGCCTTAGAAAATCATTTTTGTTTTGTTTATATAGCGACATGAGTGTTATCTGTTGTCCATAAGTTGGTTTCCCTCCAAACTCATCCTCCAGAAAGAATCTAATGGTACTGTGGAGAGAATGAACAAATATGTACTGTTGTTCCACCACAACCATTTAATTCATGGATATTTGTGATAATATTTGGCTTTATAAAATGCAGATTTATCTGCGTTATCTGTCACATACTGACATGACCTCCTCACTCACTAATTAAACCTGCTTCCTCACACTCTATCTAATACACTCACTGCCTACCCCCTCACACACTCACTGTCTACCTCCTTACACACTCACTGTCTTCCTCCTCACACACTCACTGCCTACCTCCTCACACACTCACCGATAGTCACTAAACCACTTTACTAACCCTATCCTAACTCTAATTACAATAAATCTACTCCTTCTCTTAGTCTCTATTTTGTCATTACATAGTAATTTCGCTCTAAACACATGCCCAGTGCATCAGATTTATATTTAATTCTATATCTAAAAAAATAATGTCTGTCTATCTTTCTGTCTAAATTGTGAAGCCAGATGCTTGTGGCCAGTTTCACGCAACTTTGCAGGATGAATGGTCTGGGGTAAGGGACGCACATAGGCTGGTCGCGGTCGGCCTTAGCTGACTGCTTTTAAGAAATATTAGCAAATGTAAACATTCGAGATGATGCACGATTCTCGCCCCCGACCTCTCACCTTGTCTCAACATGCCGCCAAGTGATCCAAACTCAACACAACACACCATTATGTGGTGTGTTTGTGTTGATCAACACAAACCCTTGATCCTCCGAACACATGATGTGGCTTAATCGGGAAAGCTTCCGCCACAGCTTCTTCCCCAGCTTCAATCTTAAAAAAAAGTGTCCCATCGGACGTTTATACTGATGGTTACAACACTTATCTGCACTTGCTCTTTATCTCAAGCTTAGCTGATCTTCATTACTTGTAAGTGCAACTTCTGGCGTTCTGTATTCGGATTAGGGAAAGCTGTATACAGCAAATGTTCTGTGTTGAACATCCAAGGTGCTCTGTTGGCAGCGCTGATTGGTAGTTTCAAGGATTAGAGGAAACTATTAGACGTGGAGAGGTTATAGGTGAAACAAATGAATCAATGGGCTTTATTAGAAATGAATGAATGAATGGGTTCTATTAGAAATAGGAGAATAAATAAATGGGGTCGCCCTCTACCCGTTCTGAACACATATAGTCGCTCGCAGACATTGGTTAAACACCCCCCCCCCCTAATCACTGGGGGGAAAATATACACCTGTGTACCTGGTTGTTACCTGATTCGCGGATTCTGTTCCCAGGGAAAGCTGATGGGTAGGATTTTTTTCATGAAAAATAAACTTTCCAATTTGTTTTTAATGAAAACAGAAAGAAAACAACTTTCCAGCTTTCCCCATAACCTGTGAGATGGGAAAAGCTGTCAGCCTGCTAAAAACAGACTGAAGTCTTCCTATACCTTCCAGTGACTAATGGGTATACCCACTAGTATACCCACTAGTATAGCCACTAATATACCCATCTATACCCACTAGTGACAGAAAAAACTGAATATACTGCAACCGATTTAACCTTGAGAATTCTTCCATTGATTAATCATTTAAAACACCTAAGTTGCAACGTCGACCGACCCTTCAGTTGCACATGTTCTGCCGCTCGTCCATTTGCTAAACTGCAACTTGCAAGACAGCTTGGGCACTTTCGTCTCTGAAGACATGTTTCCTCTTCATCCAGTGGACATCAATGCTCTGGCTCTTGGCTGAGTCGAGTCCTTACTTCACCTTCCTATTTCCGAAACTTTTCTCCCAGAAGAGGTACCAAATGAGACACTAGAGGAGGTACCAGAGGAGGTACCAAAGGAGGTACCACAAGAGACACTAGTAGAGGTACCAGAGGAAGCAACAAAAAAAAATAGCGAGTCATCACTGACATATACAATAAAAAAAATATGATATCTTGACAAAAACAAGTTAACATACACTTCCCAGACGTTAGGACCTATTGATAGATAGATAAAATAGATAGATAAGATAAGATAAGATAAGATAGATAAGATAGATAAGATAGATAAGATAGATAGATAGATTAGATAGATTGCATTATTCGCTCCTCACCTGCAACCTGCACAAAAGATGGAACCGCTCAATACTCAATAATGAAGGGGGAGACACTGGACATTATAGCGTGACGAACGACGGTATTATTCCCTCGGAATATTGACCATCGACCTCCCGTCACCTCGTAGATTTACATCTACGATCTACATCTACGAGATGAGGATCTACAACCTGAGGAAAAGTGTACACCTACTTAAGTCATTGCTACTTTTTTTTAAAACATACCTAATCTAACCCAAACTAACTTAACCGAACCCAATCTAACCTCAACTAACGAAAATAAATAAAAATGTTGTGTCCTATATATTATATGCGCTATTATGACGTCAATGTGGTGATGGTGAAGGTGTGTGACGTCACTGTGACGTCATTATTTCCATGTTGGTTCAGGTTTTAGACCCGACAGTCTCCAAGGCCCGAAAGCTGACGTCATCACCACACAAAAACATTCATGCGTGACTTAAAAATTTATTTGTACACGGATAACAAAAACAGGAGAACCGGACAATATTAAATCAGCAACAGAAAGCATAATGGAACCATCCTTGCCAGTGAATTAACAAGAGACACGAGGAACCAGGAGTTACGATGAGATAACATTCATGGTAAGATTGTCGGAAAATCCGACACCATTTTATATCATACAGATAATAGCTGTATTGTATAAACAAGTTACCCATAGAAAACGTAACTTGTAGTGGAATTACCGTCTAAAGAAAACGGGATATCATCACCACACACTATTATAATTCACCACCTATTATGGTGGGAATTATTCTTAAATACATTAGTCTTTGGACTTTACCATCATAAAACATCTTATATAAATTAACTTAATTATCAATATTAAAGTAGAGTAAATGTGACCCTTCTATCACTTTCTGAAATCTGGACAATGTAAGCCAGGCGTCAGGGAGGAAGGAGGGAGCCATTGTTGTGTCACCTCCGAGACGTGTGGAGCAAATTTAGCTCCTATCATATCTGGACAATGTCGGCCAGTAACGTCAATAGTATGGAGTGTTAAACAGCCATTGTTTATATTGAGACCAGAGGCTCACACGGGAGCAAATTCGGCTCCTGTTAATTTTACTTGGACGTAGTGTTATGGAAACCAAAGGTACCATCTCCAACACGATGTCTACAATTCAAGTTAAGTGTTCTTTCCGAAACCCATGTATCTTTCATTTATGGCCATTAATGTCATTATATAGGGTGATCCGGTTAGAGCACGTGGAAGCCTCAAACTAAAGGTAATTAAGCCAGGTCTTCATGTTCCATGTACAGTTTTCTCTGAAATACTTGTCATATATAGGATTCTGGCTTCACAGCTAGCGCACTTTTGACAGGTCAAGACGAGGAAGCAAGATTTGTGCACCAGTTACTGGGTGATATGGAAGCTACCTCAAAGAGGATAATTTGGTGTCTACACCCTAGTTATACCTGGTGGACTAACCTGCTGTACTATAAGATAAGGAACCTCTTCAATGTATGTAGTTACTGTAGTTTGATTGGCTGCATATATATTAATTTAATAACCCCCCCTAATGTGTAGAGGATCGATTTGTGAGATTATGAGATTATTGCAGAAATACAGTCCACTTATCATTATACAAATTGCTATCGAAGTATATAAATTAACGTAAATATAAATCTCACAGGTCGGTTCCCACAAAGATAACTCAAGATAACTTCAAGAAGAAGATGGTGAATGGGGTGGGTGGGAGGTAGGTTGGAGAAATGGGGGTGGGGGCGCTTGGTGCAATAATTTGCACCAAGCAATAATGGTGAATGGTGCAATAATAATGGAGCACTATGCAATAATGGTGGAGCACTGTGCAATGATAGTGGTGCGTGGTACATAGTTGGTGGATCGTGGTAAACGAATGGTGGATCGTGGTTCATGATGCACCATAATGTTCATGATCCAGTAACTAACTTGCTTGCATGGCGCCAGCAAGTTAGTTAGTCTGTCCTCACGTCTTTTCAAGATCAGCCACGAATCTGCAAGACTCAGCAATAAGGGAAGCAGACTTCAAGACGCTATTACTGCTGGGCTATTAAGCTCCGCTACAAGTATCTCTGGGATTTTCAACCATCTTTCTGAATATTAGAGAACTAAGAAATTTTGAGGTAATTTGATCACAAATGTTCAAGAAATGTGCATATATTTTATTCATTATTATACATTTCCAGAAATTCCACGTTAAACAGCACAGTACCTCGTTGAACAGCACTGAGTTCAATGACGAACATCACTGAGTCGCACGTTGAAAAACACAGAATTCCTCATTGAACGCACAGTGGAATTGTGAATTGTGCACAGAATTCAATGTGCTTTTCACAGTTAAGAAAAAAGTGAATTCCACAGAAGTCCACATGTGCACAGATGTACATGAAGCACATCTGTCTACATGTGCTTTCGGACGAAACATATGGCAAAATGCAAAGCTTTATGCCCTCGTAATTGACACTTTAGAAATTGAGGTTGGATATGCAGTCGACTGCTCGCTGGTCGTATCTATTGGTCAAAATCCTAGATTTTGAAAATCCTCCGAAAATTAAGGATTTTGAAAATCCCTGATGTATCAAAATACATTTAACCTGACATTTATAACTCGCAGGTATTAACAGGTTTTAACATATATCACTTTTACTTACAGCCAATGGTGACCTTGTAATTAACCTTGAATTTCGAGTTAAGAAATCATCCTATTAAAATACCAAAATTTATTTATATCAATATAACAATTCTTCATATTTACATCATTCTAGTAATGATAGGAATTTGTAAATTATTCCTTTTCTCGATCTCTAGGACGCAACCCGTCAGATCAAAATTCTTCAATACATAGATTTTTTTCTCGTTTCAAAATATTTACTAGAGAATGGGGTACGTGCTTTCTTAATTCTTTAACAATACGAAATTAAGCCATTAATCTCTGCTTGTTAAAGGGGAAGGGGGGGATGGAACCACGATCTGTAATTAGGAACTGAAAACATGTACAATAAATGAATGCGCAGAGGGTGATATGACGGGAAGAGGCCGCGATGATCATTACAAATGAGGAAAAGGCTTGAAAAATACACGAATGGAGAGGGTGAGAATGATATACATATAAGGACAGTATAAACCCAGGGTATAGTGGAGATAAGTGTAGCATCTTGTGAGATGTGTTTACTCATTCCTTGTTTCGATTTCTGGTGGCACTGTGCCTTTTCTTTCTTTGTTTTGTGTTTCCCTGTTGACTTGACTTTTGTGTAATATTTGCTTTCTTTGTTTTGATATCTTTCGGATTGAACTCTTATTTTTGTTTGTATTTATTATTGATTACATTAACTCGAAACGTGATTTTTCTCTTATTGTTTGGATTTCATGCGGAATATACTCTTTCTTTCTTTCTTTCTATTAAACCGCAATCTCCTATTTGACCGCATTCTCTCCCTCTGTCGTTCACTAACTTGCTCTCTCTAGTACTGCTCAATGATCCCATCATGGCTTACGCGTTACTAACGACCACCCTTCCGCTAATGATCGCACAATTAATTCCGGAAACACGCACTGCAGGTTCTTGCCGTGCCGTAAACTATGTCTTAATGCCCCCCTAAAGCCGGACGTACGACAGAGCCTGCCTAAACCTGTGGCCTGGGTGGCTTGCACCTGTGCTTCCATCCAGATTTGCAGTGAAACGAGCACAGACACGTACTGTGATAAGGGGAGTTGTTGTTATAGATTCAGCTACACGGAACAAGTTCCAAGTAGCACGGGCTATGGTGAGCCCGTAACCTACCTGGCACAGGAGCGGGGCAAGTAGCACGGGCTATGGTGAGCCTGTAGTGGACTTACCTGGCCCTGGAGCGGTGATGATAAGAGGGGTGGAGGGGCAGTTATTTGTAAATATCAACAACCTGATGTTGTTAGGTGAGATAGGGTAATCATGGGAAGGGAAGGGAACTATCAGGAGAGAGCGCCAAGCCATTACGACTATATAGCACAGGGAAAGGGGTCAGGATTAGAATTTGGGATAGGCCGGGGGAAAAGGAATGGTGCCCAACCACTTGGACGGTCGGGGATTGAACGCCGACCTGCATGAAGCGAGACCGTCGCTCTACTGTCCAGCCCAAGTGGTTGGGTGGTAATCATGGGAAAGAGCAAGTTTTACACACACATGTATAATGCGTGTAATTACGAAGCAATAAGATGCTTATCTTAAGATACTAACAAGGTTAGGTAAGGTCGGTGTTTTCTATGAATCTTTTTAAGGGTATCTATTATGTTTAGTATATCACCTATGCACGTAGTTAATAAGTCAATATTGACTTTACGAATTTACGAGAACGGGTTTGTGTATGTACACTACATGAATATATCGGCCTATATTTCAATTCCATTCACCTGGGCGCTAGGAGACTTGAACAGTGGATTCCACTTGTGTTTGGTCGAAGCTCTATCGACCGAGCTATTGAGTAGTCTTAATAAGGAAATTAATTATTTTTATTATATTCTATACTTCAAGTTTAATGGAACGTGTTCTCCAAAGTATATTCGATAATATATTATTATATTCTGATTAAATATTTGTAGATATCTTTATTAAATGCATTCATGTGAATGAACATAATTTACACGATTTTATATATGCACACAAAAAAAGTTTGAAATTTTACAAAAATTCCTCTTAACTGCCAATTATAGCTTAAGCCTACCTAATATTGGTAAAGTTAAAATTTTATTCGTAAGTATTACATGCCATTAATAAATTATGTTGGAATTGTGATGTGCAAATTGATTTTGGAATATATATATGTTGCAAATTTAGATATTAGCCTCTTCCTAGGTATAAAAACGAGCATTATAAACTGTCCTGTGTTGGACAGTATCAAAAGCCTTCTGTTAACCGAGGAAAATCCAGTCTGAATGTCCCTAATGTTTGATTATTGACAAATCGTAAACAACCCATAAACAAGAAACGGCCACCAGAGTAGGGAAGAGTTGGTACTTAACAGTCAACAGTAAGGTAAACACACCATAGACCATGAGACAGGGAAGCTTCCAAGACTTATGAACCCCTCAATGGTTATCTTGAGGTTATCTTGAGATGAAATCGTCAGATACAACCGATACCAGCTGTATTCCTTAAGGAGAGTCTTGGTAGTTAACGGTAGAATGATTGGGAATATATCCAATATGGAGGGTTCTCTGACTCGAGGGAAGACAGCAGTATAATCAGTCATAATGAATGTGAAAATTAGAACGTGGATGAGAGTGTACCAGATGTTGACGACTCCACATCAAGACTGTAGTCAAATGAATCTTGACGCTTAAACTGCAGAATTGTCAAGCGAGTACTTGATGTTGACAGTATAAGAGCTGCCAACCAAGGGCCAGATTGACGAAGCAGTTACGCAAGCACTTACGAACGTGTATATCTTTCCTCAATCTTTGACGGCTTTGGTTATATTTATTAAACAGTTTACAAGCATGAAAACCGGCCAATCAACTGTTGTTATTGTTATAACAGCTTCCTGGTGCTTCAGAGTTCATTAACTGTTTGTTAATTGTAAACAAAGCCGCCAAAGATTGAGAACAGATGGACAGGTTCGTAAGTGCTTGCGTAACTGCTTCGTGAATCTGTCCACAAAACTTCACACCTTGATGATGTCGTTCCCCATGTAAACAAACCGGCGTCGCTTTTATTGGCCAGATATAACAAGATGGAGGGAAGGGAACTATCAGGTGAAAAGCGCCAAGCCATTAGGACTATATAGCACTTGGAAGGGGGTCAGGATAAGGATTTGGGATCGACGGGGGAAAGGAATGGTGCCCAGCCACTTGGTATTGGTGTTAGAACGGTTAAAATTAAATGATGGTTATTTCCTTACACCTCAAACACCTACTCGTCTGGAAATGTAAATAGCAGTCGAATATAATACCCTGTACAGCAGGACAGTGAGGATGCTGCTCATATTCACTGCCACACACGACAGTGAGGAAGCTACTCATATTCACTGTCACACAGACAGTGAGGAAGCTACTCATATTCACTGCCACACACGACAGTGAAGAGGCTACTCATATTCACTGCCACACAGACAGTGAGGGAAGCTACTCATATTCACTGCCACACACGACAGTGAAGAGGCTACTCATATTCACTGCCACACAGACAGTGAGGAAGCTACTCATATTCACTGCCACACAGATAGTGAGGATGCTGCTCATATTCACTGCCACACAGTGAGGAAGCTTCTCATATTCACTGCCACACAGACAGTGAGGAAGCTACTCATATTCACTGTCACACACGACAGCGAGGAAGTTGCTCATATTCACTGCCATCCTGAAGCCCGATCTCCTCGCTATCAACAAGTCAACATCGATAGCTTATAATTAAGCTCGAACCATCACATTAAAAACGCAAAAAAAAAAGGTAGCGACAATATGACTTGCATGACAGCCCAGAACAAATGCAATGACTTTAGAGGCATCAAAAATAAACAAATTTTATCTATAGATACAAAAGCAAGTTTGATAAGCAGTAGGATCAAGAGTCATTGGATTAGTTCACAAATATATTGTTGGTGGGATTGGGTGGTTATAAATAGGAGCTGCCTCGTATGGGCCAATAGGCCTTCTGCAGTTACCTCTATTCTTATGTTCCTATATAAGAAAAAGACAAGCGTTTAGGAGCTGTTGCCCGACCCTGCAATTGCAATTCGGTGACCTCTATTAGGTGAGTACGCTCGTTTCATTCACAACGCAATCGTCAACAAATTAAGATTAAAAATTCAGTTGAAAGCAGTATAATTGTAGTGAATAATGGATAAATCAATATGAATTACCTCTATTCATTATGTAACTAAATTGCGCATATATAACAAATGTGAAGTGAAGCATAGCGCAGCCCAGTACGAAGTAAACATTAAACTAAACAGCGGAACGTTGTTATCCAGTGTGAAAGTAATATTATTATTTATGACATAATTGGTTTAGGGAGTTCGTGCAACCTGTCCTCGACTCAAGTCCATTCCATCCAGCGGTCGAACCCACAGACGCCTTCATAAATTTTTACATGCTGTTTATTCAAAACTGAGCCTTTCTCAAATGTAAATTAATATTATTATATATTAGCATATTGTGCATATTTAGGCACTGGTTAGGTTAGGGGTTTAAGTTCTGTTGGCGATTATTTGTATTTGTAGTACGTGGGTGAAGCATTTACAGTTTTGTGGTTCGAACAAAAGTCGTCAGGGAAGCACTTAATAGTTCCGGAAATGTTCGGACGTCATCAGTTGTGAGTCGTGTGTAAACCGCTTTTCATTCATAAACAGAGGGTTTGGCGGGTGCATGGAATGGACGTTTGGCCTTTGTTTAGAAGACGGGCTGGTTCATGGGGTATGTAGATCTCGTATTTCGAGGCTTCGTACTTAAGTAATTTTCACAGATCATTACATTCGTTGACGGAGTGAATAAAGGTATAACAGTGAAACTCGTAAAACTTGCAATTAGAGTGGTGAGGCTTTTCATAGCAAAACCGTACAGCATAAAATATGAAAGATGAAAATAGAATTTGAAGGCTAACTAACATAACTTAATTATACCATGAAGTTATAGGCTTTTGTACAGCTTCAGCCTGCCTCGTCGTTGGTGGTTCTATAAAGATTTTTTGTTCTGACGCTTATAATTGCATTAACTCTTCGTTACCAAAGCTAGCATGTATAAATAATTAACAAATTTTTAGGGTGTACCTTGTTTATGACTCCCACTCTGCAACACAAGGGGGAAGGAGCAGTGAATTCCCCTGCCCCTTTCTGGAAGAGTTTTACGTCCTTCCAATAGAACGTCGCATTTTGACGTATACTCAACCTGAGACCAAAAATTATCGTACTAGAAAATGGTAGCGACTGGCGAAATTGACATACTTTCTTGTTTTCTGTTTGGGTCCTTCTGGTAGGTTAGGAAGACACTTTAGAACGTCAGTTTCTTAGCGATGGTAAACCTTAGGAGAACGGGTTGGCGTGAGCGTCCTCCAGAGCAGCCCGTCCTCCAAACAAAGATCCAAAAGTGATTCCATGCACCCACCAAACCCCCTGTTTATGAATGAAAAGCGGTTTACACACGACTCACAACTGCTGACGTTCGAACACTTCCGGAACAAGTGCTTCACTGACGAATTTTGTTCGAATCACAACGCTATAAATGCTTCACCCACGTACTACAAATACAAATAATCGCCAACAGAACCTAAACACCTAACCTAACCTATGCCTATACATACACAATATGCTAATATATTATAATATAAATTTATACTTGAGAAAATTTCCGTTTTGAATGAACAGCATGTTAAAATTTATGAATGCGTCTGTGGGGTTGACCGCTGGATGTAATGGACTTGAGTCGAGGACGGGTTGTCCAGAGAGTGGTGGGGGTCGAGTGGAGGTCTCAAGCTGATCTCAAGTCTTTACAGGGCGTCTTCCTCTCCAATACACCATCAACAACTCTTCACCCTGGGTAAGCGAGCTCCACACACACCCTGTGCACAAAATATGAGTCAATGAATTCACTCTGCCGCGCCTCGCGTAACCACCATATGTAAATGAGAGGACAGAATATCCCTAAACTCAGACTTACTCAGGATTTCTAACCTTAGAACGACGCTAGCAGTGCTGTGTTGGGTTCTGCAGCTCCTTCAACCCTATGCCGAACACACTCCTCAATTGGTCATCTATCTTGCAGCTTCTGCACGTCACCTCACCCTTGTCTCACCCTAACATGTGTCTTATAGTGTACTATGGTCCACGTAACTCAGTGTAATTCAACTCAAAACCTTGCAAAGTTTGATTAGTCTAGCCTCATACTTCTGGCCTCTAACTCTCCAATGGACAAATAGACAGACATTATTTGTTTACATATACAGATAGATGGTAGCTGGGTAGATATTTAGGTATATATTCTAAAAGATAGTTGGATGTCAATTTATTTTGACATAAGTTATAAGGTAGATAGGCAGGTAAACAGTTGATTACTTTACTGTATTTGAATAGGTATAGATGCAGATGAACTATTTGGTAGCGTTGTAAGCGAGTAGAATGTATGGGATCTAATAGGCTTTGATCTAACTCAAGGGCTGACAGCCACACCAGAGTCACTGAAAGACTGAAACCCCTGCCCCATCATCATCAGATGACTGAAGACTTCGGCAAAGCCTGCCTAACAACCTCCGGTGGCAATTATAGCAATGTCAGAGCAAGAGGCAGCTCAACTTGCTACAGATATAAATCCATACAGCACTCAATTTTATAAAAGCGTTAATATCTCACGTGAAAACAACGCGATTGTTAAGCTTGACCTGAATTTCAGGATCGCTGTTGTTGTTTGCTAAGGATTAGCGCGAAAGACAAACAAGGCAGCAATTTCCAAGCCAGGGTACAGTCGAGTGTGTGAAAAAAAAATTATTTTGCATAATCCAGAATTTTCAAGAGCGTAGACACTGAAAATCTATACTCACAGCAAAGGACCCAATTATTCTTTGATAAATTTTCCTTCTTATTAACTAGAGCATGTGCATTTTATGATGAAAATTTAAAAGTTAATAAAACAAGAATTGTCCAATCACCATTAGGGTACTTACCGCAGGTATCACGTCATGGAGCGTGCGTAAAAGGACGCTAAATGCCGTCAATGGCTTTGACGCCAAGCCGTCAAAGCCATTGCCGTCAATGCAAATATTTTGTTGTCATTTGTCTCTGTGTGGGTCTCCACAATAGCTTACTGATCAACCAGCACGAATAATTTAGCTCCAGGATTGTGAATAATTTAAGTCCAGGATTGTGTTCTGGGTGTATCATTGTGTGTCTCCTCACTGTGTGTCTCCTCACTATGTGTCTTCTCACTATGTGTCATTAGAGGAAAAATGGAAGGAGAGGAAACTATCAAGTGAAAACCCCAAGCCATTACGACTATTTAGCACTTAGAAGGGATCAGAATTTTGGGATGGGACGAGGGGCGGGTGAAGGAATGGTGTCCAACCACTTGACGGTCCGGAATTGAACGCCGACCTGCATGAAGCGAGACTGTTGCTCTACCGTCCAGATCAAGAAAGTCACCACCATTTTTAGATGTGATAATAAGAGTCACGCATGGAGGGTTTACAGCGGTGGTGGAGTGGGCGGTGTAGACTAAATTATCCACGTGTAAGGCATCAGGGAGAGCCAGCGACCCACGCTGAGTTAAGCACACACACACACTCATGTTTTACTCATTTTGAGTCATGTTTTACTAATTTTTTATCCAAGGTTATTACGGCAAAATTCCCTAGCCAGACCGCCCAAGGTTTCACGACTGCTGTCAAGAGAGCCTTTCCTTAGTCTCAATTAACTGATTGCATCTCTTTGGGTCGCC
>NC_091166.1:37320947-37365947 GCF_040958095.1 Procambarus clarkii
ACATATATGAAATGGTATGGAATATGTTTACATATTTCATACATAGTGATCATGGTACCTGTGCTGTTGGTTGGGAGACACCCTGTGGCGGCCAGGTTCGAATCCCCTATGAGGTGTCACAGTGTTATAGTGATATGTTATTGAATATGAGAGAAAAGGTGATCTTAAGTATTCTAGCATAAATCTGTTCCATATTTCTTATGCATTACTTCACTTGAGAAAGAAGTTGAAAACGTAATTCTCCAAACTTCATTTTGCAATATTATTTTCACTTGATGTTAATTAAGAGATGCGTTTCGTTGAACAGTGTCAACATTCTCAAAGGCACAGTACAAGTGAAGGCAATTTGGCTGGAACAGCCGAACGTGTCACTGAGAATGAGGTGAAGAGTCACGGGGTTCAATGGATTCAGCGAACGTGAGTTGTGTCCTGTGTTTCAGTGATGACTGGGGCAGTAGAGTGGGTGTTCCGACCTTTCTTGCAGACTTACCTAATCTGCAAGATGGAAGAAAGATGGCGGGTGTAAATAGATTGTTGACGGCTGGATGGGCTTGTTTGATGCGCAGGGCCTTAGCAATGTCCAGTTTTTTGGGGGGAAAAATATGACCCATCGCCGTTTTCAGTAATTGTCATATTTTCAGTATGAAAGGTCGTATTTTGAAAAAAATAGGTGCAGAGAGTTAGAATTCGGCTCAAAAATCACGCTCAGGATTCAAATTTCCGACATTTCAGATATTTTGAAAACTGCCGGGTGGTTTGGGCAAAATTTGACCCTTCGCTGTTATCAGTAATTGGCATATTTTCGGTATAAAAGGTCTTAATTCACAAATGAAAATAGGTGCAGAGAGTCAGAATTTGGCTCAAACATCCCGCTCAGGAGTCAAATTTCCGACATTTTAGATATTTTGAAAACTGCAGGGGGGTTTGGGCAAAATGCTACCCATCGCTGTTTTCAGTAATTGGCATATTTTCGGTATGAAAGGTCGTAATTTAAAATGGAAAATAGGTGCAGAGAGTCAGAATTTCGCTGAAAAATCCCGCTCAGGAGTCAAATATTCGACATTTCAGATATTTTGAAAACTGCAGGGGGGTTTGGGCAAAATATGATCCATCGCTGTTTTCAGTAATTTGCATATTTTCGGTATAAAAGGTCGTAATTTGAAAATGAAAATAGGTGCAGAGAGTCAGAATTCGGCTCAAATATCACGCTCTGGAGTCAAATATCTGACATTTAAAATATTTTGAAAACGGCAGGGGGGGGGGGAAATATGACCCATCGCTGTTTTCAGTAATTGGCATACTTTCGGTATAAAAGTTCGTAATTTGAAATGAAAATAGGTGCAGAAAGTCAGAATTCGGCTCAAAAATCACGCTCAGTAGTCAAATTTCCGACATTTCAGATATTTTGAAAACGGCAGGGGGGGGGGGCAAAATATAACCCATCGCTGTTTTCAGTAATTGGCATACTTTCGGTATAAAAGTTCGTAATTTGAAAATGAAAATAGGTGCAGAAAGTCAGAATTCGGCTAAAAAATCACGCTCAGTAGTCAAATTTCCGACATTTCAGATATTTTGAAAACGGCAGGGGGGGGGGGCAAAATATAACCCATCGCTGTTTTCAGTAATTGGCATATTTTCGGTATAAAAGGTCGTAATTTGAAAATGAAAATAGGTGCAGAGAGTCAGAATTCGGCTCAAAAATCACGCTTAGGAGTTAAATTTCCGAAATTTCAGATATTTTAAAGCTGCAGGGGGGGGGGGGGGGGTTTGGACATAATGTGACCTATTGCTGTTTTTAGTATTTGACATATTTTCGGTATAAAATTTGTAATTTCAAACTCCAAATATGTGCAATGAGCCAGAGTTTGGCTCAAAAATAACGCTCTAGAGTCAGATTTCTGATATTTCTGATAATACGAAAACTGCAGGGGGGTTTGGGCAAATTAAGACCCTTCGCCGTTTTTAGTAATTAGCATATTTTTGGTATACAAAGTGGTAATTCAAACTTCAAATATGTGCAATGAGCCAGAATTCGGCTCGAAAATAACGCTCATGAGTCAGATTTCCGGTATTTCTGATATTTTGAAAACTGCAGGGGGGTTTGTGCAAAATTTGATCCATCGCCGTTTTCACTACTTGGCATATTTTCGGTATAAAACTTCTAATTACAAACTCCAAATATCGGCAGTGAGCCAGAAATTGTCTCAAAAATAACCCTCATGAATCACATTTGCGATATTTCCGATATTTTGGAAACTGCAAGGGGGGTTTTGGCAAAATTTGATCCATCGCCGTTTCCACTAATTGGCATATTTATTTTCGGTATAAAAATTCACTTAAAAGTGAATTAGAATTTTGTTAAAAATTTAAATGGTACCACAGCTACTCTGAGTTATTAATTCCAAGAAAATACAAATACCAAATAACCTTACTTTTTATCATCGTTTATCATAAAACATGACCATTGACCTGTTTCAGTGACCTTGTTGTCGAGTCGACAACATGTGCCCTAATTTATTACTATGATTATTCTCTATCATTCCAGATTTTGGTCAAGCAATTCTTATATGAATGTAAATGTATTTCTAGCAGTCTTAAAGCCTTTTGTCATGCATTCTGCTGTAAGATTTATTCTTGATTTATTTAACCTCATATTCTTGAGGTTAAAGAATATTGTAATTTTACTGTTTTGTTTTACTGTTTTAATTTTTGTTAAACAAGAACGAGCTATGAATTACTATTCGTAATCGTTTTTTAATGACACCAAATATGCAGAGGAAAAAAACGTTCATGTATTTTTTTTTTTTTAAACTCCTGATGCAATTTTACATCTTAGGTTTCATTCATATACTCCAGAATAATTCAACTAAGGGGACAAGATTCCATCTGATTACCATTCATCCATAACAAAATTGTAGGAGTTAGAGGAACATATTAAATTAATTTGACCAAGAAATGTTGAGTTAGTGCTAGGGATAATGGCCAGTTGGCACCAGTGATGACAATGCATGACACATGTTTAGCACCCTACACCTGATATACAACCTGGCTTCACATCTGTACATCATGTCACCTTTCTCTGATTTCAGAATGTTAACTGGATCCCAGAAAAAGTAAAATAACATTGTGGTTATATTTATATAATGAAATGGTGCAGATATCATGTCATCTGAGGTCATATGGCAGGTGATTATTGGGATTTGTTTAATCCTGGGTTATATTCCGTCAACTGTAACATATCTGGTCCAAGGTACATAATATAGCAGTTAGGGGTTAAATTTCATACGGATCTTAATTATGTATCTTGGGAATGCTGGTCTGTGAAAGCTAAATTGTGAATGTAGGAAGCCTTTAGTTTACACACATACTAAACGTTTATCCTGTATTCACTGTAATTTACGGCCTGGTTTGATACCAACACCACCGGTTACGACAACTCACAGTCGAAGGATCTGTGGTTGTGAGTGAATTGCTCATCATCTAAAAAGCATTTGCTAATTTTTGCTCTGTTCATTACTTCACTAGAAATATATGCATGACAGATTTACTTGAAATAATATAGATGAAAATAATCTTATAAAAACGAATTTTTTTATAATATGAAAATAATATGAAAAACTTTTTGCTTCCAAAAGTTGGCTGTTGAATGTATTTCACGTGAGAGATATTTATCTATAATCAAAAAAAAAATAATAACTCATTATTTTCAAAACACAACGAAACACAGACTGAATATTTCGGTCCCAAACCAAACTGTCAAAGAGGGTCCTGGTTTGAGACCGAAATAATCAGTCTACGTTTCCTTGCATTTTCAAAATAGTGGGTTATTTTATTTCGTATATTTATTTATTTTAATAGCAGTCTTCTTGTTGACATATGTTTTTGAATATGACAGATAGGGTGAGATTAGCAATTCTAGCACGAATCCTCTCAAATTAGACAGAAGCTTTATGAGCCACTGACTAGTTAATTCAGTAAATCAATAGCGTCAGGAACATTATTGGAGTCTTGGAGGGTTGCTAATGTGGTGCCTATGTTTAAGAAGGAGATAATCGCTTGCATCGAACCATCCTGGCCAATTTGCTTAATGTCTACTGTGGGAAAATGGCTTGAATCGACAATTGCAAAAGCCATTCGTCAACATCTTGAGAAACATAGCTTAAAAATGATTCACAAAATGGTAATACTAAGGGCCGCTAATGGTTGACGAGTTTACTGTCATTTTGTTGCAGCATAATTTTAGGCAGTTGATAGTGAGATGGTCTGTGACTTTGCTAAAGTGTTCTTACAAAGTTGGGTCCGATTATCCCATCAAATGGCGACTCAGAATAGTCGTTTATTCAAATTAGTAAATAACGATTACAGTAACAGAGAATTCGAAGAATTTTTTTAATATGAAGATAAATAGGTCTACTGAGATAAGTTTGTAGAATAAATACTTAGACTGAGAATAAACGGCCCCCAAGGGAAACATTATTGTAGTGTATTATAAAAGTAAACTTTCTGAGACCTATAAGAAAGACGAAAAGGCGATATATGAAACGAGAGTGCCCAGAGACAATTAAAAAATGTTCACGATCAAAGACCACATTCACTCCAAACATCTACCACCTACGGGCTACTCATGCCCGTGCAACCACCTGTGGTGGCTTAGTCTTCATGAATCAATCAATCAGTCATTCGATGTTGGATATAATTGGCTGGAATTGTATAACATGAAGTAAGCACGCAAGGATTCGTCTCACTACTTATTTAAAAAACCCTCGTTCAGCTTCTCTCGTTATGAAAAATAACATTTCTGCTTCCTCTGGCAAACTGAGGTGTGCTGATGTAGAACATATATACAAGTTCAATTCTGGATACGGTGTATCCTATATTGGACACACTATGAACACTCTGAGTAGGCATTTTGCAATTCATTTGCAAGAAGGATCAATCAAGCAGCATTAATTTTGACTCCACAATACAAACCTGAATTGCCACGACATTGTGAAAGATTGTTGACATTGTGAAAGATTGTAGACACAATCAACACACAAAACAGTGGTACCTCCCATAAAAAGTTAAAATTCCTGCAGGACACCAGATGTGTGTCTCTGGGACCCTTTCTTATTGTGGGTATTCGTAGTCAGCTTGGTAGAGCTCCTGTTATGGTCGTGAGTTCGAGTCTCCGAGGGTGCGAATGAATAACTCTAATCGGACCTGATTATTACTTTGTGTTTCATATGAATTATTCACTGTTGTGTCTTACATTTTGTTTTTCATTTAGTCTGGATGATCAGAGATTTTTAATCTTAGTTTTGAAGTTGAAAGGTCTATGGGTAATAGAACTTGAAATAGGTTTTGGAGAAAGATATGTTTTCTGTAACTGTTTGTATTTCTGTGTAGCCTATAAATCTTTCTCTCTCCCTCTCAAAACTCTCTTTCCTCTTCCGCCTGTGGCTCTGCTGTCTCCATCTCTCCCTCTCTCTCTCTCTTTCCCTTTCCACGTCTCCCATTCTACATCTCCTCTCAATGCATTTTCAGTAACGCAATTAAAACAATAAATTCCTATAAGGCAAGGTCTGCAGGGGGTCAGAGCTGTAATAAAGGGAGGGATTAGCGTCAGCAGTTGGTCATATGGACGTAGTGGCCACACAGCAGCTGACGCAAATGTTAACCTTATCCCCATATGGTACCGTTGAAGACCATGGTTGGACTTCGAGGCCTCGAACGCCAGCCCTCAATTAGGAAACAGAGACGTCGTCACCCTGCAAAGCCAGAAGTCATTTGAGGGGTACAGCGATATTAATCGGTATTCATGGATATCGTAACGGAAGCATGGGCGCGCGCTTGAGTATCGTAGATACATGCAAGGATATCACAAAGAAAAACGTGGATTCATGCAAGGATATCACAACGGAAATATGGATTCATCCACGGAAATCATTATGATGGAATCGTTACCTCAAGGATATCTTCATGGAACAATGAATACTGCTGTTCCAGGCACCAGATGTAAGGATTCATGATACAAGCTTAGAGATATCATTGTGAGACAGTTGGAACAAAGATATCATCATGGAACAGTAGGAAATGGATATCATGGAACCGTATCAGCAAGCAGGAAAAAGTGAACACCCATGTGTACACTTGGTTTATCACCCATGAATTGTAGATATCATACAGGTCTCGTGGATATCACGGATATATATGTATATCTGGTGTATAGCCACACCCACTAACACAGCATAGTAAAATAGCCACACCCACTAACACAGCATAGTAAAATAGCCACACCCACTAACACACCATAGTAAAATAGCCACACCCACTAACACAGCATAGTAAAATAGCCACACCCACTAACACACCATAGTAAAATAGCCACACCCACTAACACAGCATAGTAAAATAGCCACACCCACTAACACAGCATAGTAAAATAGCCACACCCACTAACACACCATAGTAAAATAGCCACACCCACTAACTCTGTAATCTTTATAATGACTAACCGAAGCCAAAATTAAGTCTCCCTTTCTGCCTAAAAAGAATTCAGTCGACACAAAGAATTCTTCCGCTTCGGTACGCCATTAGTATTTTGTCGACAACCGCCAAAGGATTTTGTTATTATCACTAAGCTTGAACTCTGGAACTCCCTCTCATAACTATTATCTTAATGGTAGTCGACGAGGCAAGTGGCATTTCTTGGCAATGCAAATGATCGCAGTGATTTGGACTCATAAAATTGTGATGCTTGATACAAAAAGGTAGATTAAGTTCTGAATCCACACTTGACTTTTCAACTTTACGTTGACTTTACGGTATAAATTCTCCACTAATGTTCTGAAGTGACCTTCGAGGAGTAAGACGGTGTCAATGATGATGGAGACTGACATTTCCAATGATAAGGTTGTTAATCCGATGCTCCGGACTGACTGTCTAAGGATACAGTTACTCATTAATCCTTCAGATAGTCCTTCCGTCAATGTTGCAGATTAACGTAGCATGGTTAATGATCATTCCCCAGTGCTAACGTTTACCACGCATGGTGGCGGATTTAGTTCAAGTAGTGGAACATGTCTATACTTTTTTTTTTAAATAAATCCGATGAACAGGAAGACGGGTGAGACCTGGATGAATCCATTAACTGGTTAATGGATTCATTAACCAGTTAATGAATCAACCATTAACCATTAACCAACCAACCATTAACCATGAACCAACCAACCATTAACAATTAACCATTAACCAACAACCATTAACCAACCAACCATTAACCATGAATCAACCAACCATTAACAATTAACCATTAACCAACAACCATTAACCAACAACCAATAACATTCCAGAACTTAGGAAGGACAGTTACCAAAGTTACCAACAGTTACCAAAGATGAAAGACTGTTGGCATCGTTATTTTCCTCAGGTGGGAATAAGCCAGAGTCAGATCTAGAAGCTGCATGTGAGGGCAGGTTGTACAACACTCGGGAGGAAACAGAAACAGTTGAAATCTCACTGATTGGCGGCCCTCTAGATCAACACACGACCACCACTTAACACGTGTAGGATATGATTATTTACAGAGGCACGCGACGAGTGAACTTGGCTGCTGTGTATTGAACATAGAAAGGAAGTGAAGACAAGGAGTTCGGATACGAAGAACTCCTAAAGAACCTATAGAAGAACACTTCCAAACGCTGAAATCATTGCGGGATCGAAGTCAAAAGCGTACCTTATAGCCAATCCAAATGGATGGATGGGCAGGAGGATGGGAGCAACCAGATACATGTAATTATTGCAAGGTGTTGAAATTGATGCACATGTTGATCTAATAGCCAGAACTTAGGAAGGAGCCCATGTAGTGAACTACTCTGTTCCAAAGACTGCACAAGAACGTAACAACTCTAATGCCGAGAACAACTCATAAGAAACAGCAAATAGACAGTGTAATCTTAGCTCTACGAAATAAGAGGCCTTTTTTAGTTACCCTAATTGTTTGTTCCATCCAGCGAACTTGTGCTACGTACTTAAATACCATTTGCTCATTTTTAAAATAACTCGATTATATTGTATCTATTCTGAGTCAATGATCTCGTTGGTACGGCTTCAGATGCAATAACATCCAATTAATCAAACAATTATCCCAGATTTCGGAGCAAGACCAGCAGAAATAATCCATAGGACGGTAATGCTAATGAGCATGGATAACAACCTTCAACGAGCTAATTAAAACTGGTCATTAGGTGTTTGTTTCATTAGCTGATTCACACAAATGAGAGCCCAAATGAAGATGCCTTAGAAAATCATTTTTGTTTTGTTTATATAGCGACATGAGTGTTATCTGTTGTCCATAAGTTGGTTTCCCTCCAAACTCATCCTCCAGAAAGAATCTAATGGTACTGTGGAGAGAATGAACAAATATGTACTGTTGTTCCACCACAACCATTTAATTCATGGATATTTGTGATAATATTTGGCTTTATAAAATGCAGATTTATCTGCGTTATCTGTCACATACTGACATGACCTCCTCACTCACTAATTAAACCTGCTTCCTCACACTCTATCTAATACACTCACTGCCTACCCCCTCACACACTCACTGTCTACCTCCTTACACACTCACTGTCTTCCTCCTCACACACTCACTGCCTACCTCCTCACACACTCACCGATAGTCACTAAACCACTTTACTAACCCTATCCTAACTCTAATTACAATAAATCTACTCCTTCTCTTAGTCTCTATTTTGTCATTACATAGTAATTTCGCTCTAAACACATGCCCAGTGCATCAGATTTATATTTAATTCTATATCTAAAAAAATAATGTCTGTCTATCTTTCTGTCTAAATTGTGAAGCCAGATGCTTGTGGCCAGTTTCACGCAACTTTGCAGGATGAATGGTCTGGGGTAAGGGACGCACATAGGCTGGTCGCGGTCGGCCTTAGCTGACTGCTTTTAAGAAATATTAGCAAATGTAAACATTCGAGATGATGCACGATTCTCGCCCCCGACCTCTCACCTTGTCTCAACATGCCGCCAAGTGATCCAAACTCAACACAACACACCATTATGTGGTGTGTTTGTGTTGATCAACACAAACCCTTGATCCTCCGAACACATGATGTGGCTTAATCGGGAAAGCTTCCGCCACAGCTTCTTCCCCAGCTTCAATCTTAAAAAAAAAGTGTCCCATCGGACGTTTATACTGATGGTTACAACACTTATCTGCACTTGCTCTTTATCTCAAGCTTAGCTGATCTTCATTACTTGTAAGTGCAACTTCTGGCGTTCTGTATTCGGATTAGGGAAAGCTGTATACAGCAAATGTTCTGTGTTGAACATCCAAGGTGCTCTGTTGGCAGCGCTGATTGGTAGTTTCAAGGATTAGAGGAAACTATTAGACGTGGAGAGGTTATAGGTGAAACAAATGAATCAATGGGCTTTATTAGAAATGAATGAATGAATGGGTTCTATTAGAAATAGGAGAATAAATAAATGGGGTCGCCCTCTACCCGTTCTGAACACATATAGTCGCTCGCAGACATTGGTTAAACACCCCCCCCCCCTAATCACTGGGGGGAAAATATACACCTGTGTACCTGGTTGTTACCTGATTCGCGGATTCTGTTCCCAGGGAAAGCTGATGGGTAGGATTTTTTTCATGAAAAATAAACTTTCCAATTTGTTTTTAATGAAAACAGAAAGAAAACAACTTTCCAGCTTTCCCCATAACCTGTGAGATGGGAAAAGCTGTCAGCCTGCTAAAAACAGACTGAAGTCTTCCTATACCTTCCAGTGACTAATGGGTATACCCACTAGTATACCCACTAGTATAGCCACTAATATACCCATCTATACCCACTAGTGACAGAAAAAACTGAATATACTGCAACCGATTTAACCTTGAGAATTCTTCCATTGATTAATCATTTAAAACACCTAAGTTGCAACGTCGACCGACCCTTCAGTTGCACATGTTCTGCCGCTCGTCCATTTGCTAAACTGCAACTTGCAAGACAGCTTGGGCACTTTCGTCTCTGAAGACATGTTTCCTCTTCATCCAGTGGACATCAATGCTCTGGCTCTTGGCTGAGTCGAGTCCTTACTTCACCTTCCTATTTCCGAAACTTTTCTCCCAGAAGAGGTACCAAATGAGACACTAGAGGAGGTACCAGAGGAGGTACCAAAGGAGGTACCACAAGAGACACTAGTAGAGGTACCAGAGGAAGCAACAAAAAAAAATAGCGAGTCATCACTGACATATACAATAAAAAAAATATGATATCTTGACAAAAACAAGTTAACATACACTTCCCAGACGTTAGGACCTATTGATAGATAGATAAAATAGATAGATAAGATAAGATAAGATAAGATAGATAAGATAGATAAGATAGATAAGATAGATAGATAGATTAGATAGATTGCATTATTCGCTCCTCACCTGCAACCTGCACAAAAGATGGAACCGCTCAATACTCAATAATGAAGGGGGAGACACTGGACATTATAGCGTGACGAACGACGGTATTATTCCCTCGGAATATTGACCATCGACCTCCCGTCACCTCGTAGATTTACATCTACGATCTACATCTACGAGATGAGGATCTACAACCTGAGGAAAAGTGTACACCTACTTAAGTCATTGCTACTTTTTTTAAAACATACCTAATCTAACCCAAACTAACTTAACCGAACCCAATCTAACCTCAACTAACGAAAATAAATAAAAATGTTGTGTCCTATATATTATATGCGCTATTATGACGTCAATGTGGTGATGGTGAAGGTGTGTGACGTCACTGTGACGTCATTATTTCCATGTTGGTTCAGGTTTTAGACCCGACAGTCTCCAAGGCCCGAAAGCTGACGTCATCACCACACAAAAACATTCATGCGTGACTTAAAAATTTATTTGTACACGGATAACAAAAACAGGAGAACCGGACAATATTAAATCAGCAACAGAAAGCATAATGGAACCATCCTTGCCAGTGAATTAACAAGAGACACGAGGAACCAGGAGTTACGATGAGATAACATTCATGGTAAGATTGTCGGAAAATCCGACACCATTTTATATCATACAGATAATAGCTGTATTGTATAAACAAGTTACCCATAGAAAACGTAACTTGTAGTGGAATTACCGTCTAAAGAAAACGGGATATCATCACCACACACTATTATAATTCACCACCTATTATGGTGGGAATTATTCTTAAATACATTAGTCTTTGGACTTTACCATCATAAAACATCTTATATAAATTAACTTAATTATCAATATTAAAGTAGAGTAAATGTGACCCTTCTATCACTTTCTGAAATCTGGACAATGTAAGCCAGGCGTCAGGGAGGAAGGAGGGAGCCATTGTTGTGTCACCTCCGAGACGTGTGGAGCAAATTTAGCTCCTATCATATCTGGACAATGTCGGCCAGTAACGTCAATAGTATGGAGTGTTAAACAGCCATTGTTTATATTGAGACCAGAGGCTCACACGGGAGCAAATTCGGCTCCTGTTAATTTTACTTGGACGTAGTGTTATGGAAACCAAAGGTACCATCTCCAACACGATGTCTACAATTCAAGTTAAGTGTTCTTTCCGAAACCCATGTATCTTTCATTTATGGCCATTAATGTCATTATATAGGGTGATCCGGTTAGAGCACGTGGAAGCCTCAAACTAAAGGTAATTAAGCCAGGTCTTCATGTTCCATGTACAGTTTTCTCTGAAATACTTGTCATATATAGGATTCTGGCTTCACAGCTAGCGCACTTTTGACAGGTCAAGACGAGGAAGCAAGATTTGTGCACCAGTTACTGGGTGATATGGAAGCTACCTCAAAGAGGATAATTTGGTGTCTACACCCTAGTTATACCTGGTGGACTAACCTGCTGTACTATAAGATAAGGAACCTCTTCAATGTATGTAGTTACTGTAGTTTGATTGGCTGCATATATATTAATTTAATAACCCCCCCTAATGTGTAGAGGATCGATTTGTGAGATTATGAGATTATTGCAGAAATACAGTCCACTTATCATTATACAAATTGCTATCGAAGTATATAAATTAACGTAAATATAAATCTCACAGGTCGGTTCCCACAAAGATAACTCAAGATAACTTCAAGAAGAAGATGGTGAATGGGGTGGGTGGGAGGTAGGTTGGAGAAATGGGGGTGGGGGCGCTTGGTGCAATAATTTGCACCAAGCAATAATGGTGAATGGTGCAATAATAATGGAGCACTATGCAATAATGGTGGAGCACTGTGCAATGATAGTGGTGCGTGGTACATAGTTGGTGGATCGTGGTAAACGAATGGTGGATCGTGGTTCATGATGCACCATAATGTTCATGATCCAGTAACTAACTTGCTTGCATGGCGCCAGCAAGTTAGTTAGTCTGTCCTCACGTCTTTTCAAGATCAGCCACGAATCTGCAAGACTCAGCAATAAGGGAAGCAGACTTCAAGACGCTATTACTGCTGGGCTATTAAGCTCCGCTACAAGTATCTCTGGGATTTTCAACCATCTTTCTGAATATTAGAGAACTAAGAAATTTTGAGGTAATTTGATCACAAATGTTCAAGAAATGTGCATATATTTTATTCATTATTATACATTTCCAGAAATTCCACGTTAAACAGCACAGTACCTCGTTGAACAGCACTGAGTTCAATGACGAACATCACTGAGTCGCACGTTGAAAAACACAGAATTCCTCATTGAACGCACAGTGGAATTGTGAATTGTGCACAGAATTCAATGTGCTTTTCACAGTTAAGAAAAAAGTGAATTCCACAGAAGTCCACATGTGCACAGATGTACATGAAGCACATCTGTCTACATGTGCTTTCGGACGAAACATATGGCAAAATGCAAAGCTTTATGCCCTCGTAATTGACACTTTAGAAATTGAGGTTGGATATGCAGTCGACTGCTCGCTGGTCGTATCTATTGGTCAAAATCCTAGATTTTGAAAATCCTCCGAAAATTAAGGATTTTGAAAATCCCTGATGTATCAAAATACATTTAACCTGACATTTATAACTCGCAGGTATTAACAGGTTTTAACATATATCACTTTTACTTACAGCCAATGGTGACCTTGTAATTAACCTTGAATTTCGAGTTAAGAAATCATCCTATTAAAATACCAAAATTTATTTATATCAATATAACAATTCTTCATATTTACATCATTCTAGTAATGATAGGAATTTGTAAATTATTCCTTTTCTCGATCTCTAGGACGCAACCCGTCAGATCAAAATTCTTCAATACATAGATTTTTTTCTCGTTTCAAAATATTTACTAGAGAATGGGGTACGTGCTTTCTTAATTCTTTAACAATACGAAATTAAGCCATTAATCTCTGCTTGTTAAAGGGGAAGGGGGGGATGGAACCACGATCTGTAATTAGGAACTGAAAACATGTACAATAAATGAATGCGCAGAGGGTGATATGACGGGAAGAGGCCGCGATGATCATTACAAATGAGGAAAAGGCTTGAAAAATACACGAATGGAGAGGGTGAGAATGATATACATATAAGGACAGTATAAACCCAGGGTATAGTGGAGATAAGTGTAGCATCTTGTGAGATGTGTTTACTCATTCCTTGTTTCGATTTCTGGTGGCACTGTGCCTTTTCTTTCTTTGTTTTGTGTTTCCCTGTTGACTTGACTTTTGTGTAATATTTGCTTTCTTTGTTTTGATATCTTTCGGATTGAACTCTTATTTTTGTTTGTATTTATTATTGATTACATTAACTCGAAACGTGATTTTTCTCTTATTGTTTGGATTTCATGCGGAATATACTCTTTCTTTCTTTCTTTCTATTAAACCGCAATCTCCTATTTGACCGCATTCTCTCCCTCTGTCGTTCACTAACTTGCTCTCTCTAGTACTGCTCAATGATCCCATCATGGCTTACGCGTTACTAACGACCACCCTTCCGCTAATGATCGCACAATTAATTCCGGAAACACGCACTGCAGGTTCTTGCCGTGCCGTAAACTATGTCTTAATGCCCCCCTAAAGCCGGACGTACGACAGAGCCTGCCTAAACCTGTGGCCTGGGTGGCTTGCACCTGTGCTTCCATCCAGATTTGCAGTGAAACGAGCACAGACACGTACTGTGATAAGGGGAGTTGTTGTTATAGATTCAGCTACACGGAACAAGTTCCAAGTAGCACGGGCTATGGTGAGCCCGTAACCTACCTGGCACAGGAGCGGGGCAAGTAGCACGGGCTATGGTGAGCCTGTAGTGGACTTACCTGGCCCTGGAGCGGTGATGATAAGAGGGGTGGAGGGGCAGTTATTTGTAAATATCAACAACCTGATGTTGTTAGGTGAGATAGGGTAATCATGGGAAGGGAAGGGAACTATCAGGAGAGAGCGCCAAGCCATTACGACTATATAGCACAGGGAAAGGGGTCAGGATTAGAATTTGGGATAGGCCGGGGGAAAAGGAATGGTGCCCAACCACTTGGACGGTCGGGGATTGAACGCCGACCTGCATGAAGCGAGACCGTCGCTCTACTGTCCAGCCCAAGTGGTTGGGTGGTAATCATGGGAAAGAGCAAGTTTTTACACACACATGTATAATGCGTGTAATTACGAAGCAATAAGATGCTTATCTTAAGATACTAACAAGGTTAGGTAAGGTCGGTGTTTTCTATGAATCTTTTTAAGGGTATCTATTATGTTTAGTATATCACCTATGCACGTAGTTAATAAGTCAATATTGACTTTACGAATTTACGAGAACGGGTTTGTGTATGTACACTACATGAATATATCGGCCTATATTTCAATTCCATTCACCTGGGCGCTAGGAGACTTGAACAGTGGATTCCACTTGTGTTTGGTCGAAGCTCTATCGACCGAGCTATTGAGTAGTCTTAATAAGGAAATTAATTATTTTTATTATATTCTATACTTCAAGTTTAATGGAACGTGTTCTCCAAAGTATATTCGATAATATATTATTATATTCTGATTAAATATTTGTAGATATCTTTATTAAATGCATTCATGTGAATGAACATAATTTACACGATTTTATATATGCACACAAAAAAGTTTGAAATTTTACAAAAATTCCTCTTAACTGCCAATTATAGCTTAAGCCTACCTAATATTGGTAAAGTTAAAATTTTATTCGTAAGTATTACATGCCATTAATAAATTATGTTGGAATTGTGATGTGCAAATTGATTTTGGAATATATATATGTTGCAAATTTAGATATTAGCCTCTTCCTAGGTATAAAAACGAGCATTATAAACTGTCCTGTGTTGGACAGTATCAAAAGCCTTCTGTTAACCGAGGAAAATCCAGTCTGAATGTCCCTAATGTTTGATTATTGACAAATCGTAAACAACCCATAAACAAGAAACGGCCACCAGAGTAGGGAAGAGTTGGTACTTAACAGTCAACAGTAAGGTAAACACACCATAGACCATGAGACAGGGAAGCTTCCAAGACTTATGAACCCCTCAATGGTTATCTTGAGGTTATCTTGAGATGAAATCGTCAGATACAACCGATACCAGCTGTATTCCTTAAGGAGAGTCTTGGTAGTTAACGGTAGAATGATTGGGAATATATCCAATATGGAGGGTTCTCTGACTCGAGGGAAGACAGCAGTATAATCAGTCATAATGAATGTGAAAATTAGAACGTGGATGAGAGTGTACCAGATGTTGACGACTCCACATCAAGACTGTAGTCAAATGAATCTTGACGCTTAAACTGCAGAATTGTCAAGCGAGTACTTGATGTTGACAGTATAAGAGCTGCCAACCAAGGGCCAGATTGACGAAGCAGTTACGCAAGCACTTACGAACGTGTATATCTTTCCTCAATCTTTGACGGCTTTGGTTATATTTATTAAACAGTTTACAAGCATGAAAACCGGCCAATCAACTGTTGTTATTGTTATAAACAGCTTCCTGGTGCTTCAGAGTTCATTAACTGTTTGTTAATTGTAAACAAAGCCGCCAAAGATTGAGAACAGATGGACAGGTTCGTAAGTGCTTGCGTAACTGCTTCGTGAATCTGTCCACAAAACTTCACACCTTGATGATGTCGTTCCCCATGTAAACAAAACCGGCGTCGCTTTTATTGGCCAGATATAACAAGATGGAGGGAAGGGAACTATCAGGTGAAAAGCGCCAAGCCATTAGGACTATATAGCACTTGGAAGGGGGTCAGGATAAGGATTTGGGATCGGACGGGGGAAAGGAATGGTGCCCAGCCACTTGGTATTGGTGTTAGAACGGTTAAAATTAAATGATGGTTATTTCCTTACACCTCAAACACCTACTCGTCTGGAAATGTAAATAGCAGTCGAATATAATACCCTGTACAGCAGGACAGTGAGGATGCTGCTCATATTCACTGCCACACACGACAGTGAGGAAGCTACTCATATTCACTGTCACACAGACAGTGAGGAAGCTACTCATATTCACTGCCACACACGACAGTGAAGAGGCTACTCATATTCACTGCCACACAGACAGTGAGGAAGCTACTCATATTCACTGCCACACACGACAGTGAAGAGGCTACTCATATTCACTGCCACACAGACAGTGAGGAAGCTACTCATATTCACTGCCACACAGATAGTGAGGATGCTGCTCATATTCACTGCCACACAGTGAGGAAGCTTCTCATATTCACTGCCACACAGACAGTGAGGAAGCTACTCATATTCACTGTCACACACGACAGCGAGGAAGTTGCTCATATTCACTGCCATCCTGAAGCCCGATCTCCTCGCTATCAACAAGTCAACATCGATAGCTTATAATTAAGCTCGAACCATCACATTAAAAACGCAAAAAAAAAAGGTAGCGACAATATGACTTGCATGACAGCCCAGAACAAATGCAATGACTTTAGAGGCATCAAAAATAAACAAATTTTATCTATAGATACAAAAGCAAGTTTGATAAGCAGTAGGATCAAGAGTCATTGGATTAGTTCACAAATATATTGTTGGTGGGATTGGGTGGTTATAAATAGGAGCTGCCTCGTATGGGCCAATAGGCCTTCTGCAGTTACCTCTATTCTTATGTTCCTATATAAGAAAAAGACAAGCGTTTAGGAGCTGTTGCCCGACCCTGCAATTGCAATTCGGTGACCTCTATTAGGTGAGTACGCTCGTTTCATTCACAACGCAATCGTCAACAAATTAAGATTAAAAATTCAGTTGAAAGCAGTATAATTGTAGTGAATAATGGATAAATCAATATGAATTACCTCTATTCATTATGTAACTAAATTACGCATATATAACAAAATGTGAAGTGGAGCATAGCGCAGCCCAGTACGAAGTAAACATTAAACTAAACAGCGGAACGTTGTTATCCAGTGTGAAAGTAATATTATTATTTATGACATAATTGGTTTAGGGAGTTCGTGCAACCTGTCCTCGACTCAAGTCCATTCCATCCAGCGGTCGAACCCACAGACGCCTTCATAAATTTTTACATGCTGTTTATTCAAAACTGAGCCTTTCTCAAATGTAAATTAATATTATTATATATTAGCATATTGTGCATATTTAGGCACTGGTTAGGTTAGGGGTTTAAGTTCTGTTGGCGATTATTTGTATTTGTAGTACGTGGGTGAAGCATTTACAGTTTTGTGGTTCGAACAAAAGTCGTCAGGGAAGCACTTAATAGTTCCGGAAATGTTCGGACGTCATCAGTTGTGAGTCGTGTGTAAACCGCTTTTCATTCATAAACAGAGGGTTTGGCGGGTGCATGGAATGGACGTTTGGCCTTTGTTTAGAAGACGGGCTGGTTCATGGGGTATGTAGATCTCGTATTTCGAGGCTTCGTACTTAAGTAATTTTCACAGATCATTACATTCGTTGACGGAGTGAATAAAGGTATAACAGTGAAACTCGTAAACTTGCAATTAGAGTGGTGAGGCTTTTCATAGCAAAACCGTACAGCATAAAATATGAAAGATGAAAATAGAATTTGAAGGCTAACTAACATAACTTAATTATACCATGAAGTTATAGGCTTTTGTACAGCTTCAGCCTGCCTCGTCGTTGGTGGTTCTATAAAGATTTTTTGTTCTGACGCTTATAATTGCATTAACTCTTCGTTACCAAAGCTAGCATGTATAAATAATTAACAAATTTTTAGGGTGTACCTTGTTTATGACTCCCACTCTGCAACACAAGGGGGAAGGAGCAGTGAATTCCCCTGCCCCTTTCTGGAAGAGTTTTACGTCCTTCCAATAGAACGTCGCATTTTGACGTATACTCAACCTGAGACCAAAAATTATCGTACTAGAAAATGGTAGCGACTGGCGAAATTGACATACTTTCTTGTTTTCTGTTTGGGTCCTTCTGGTAGGTTAGGAAGACACTTTAGAACGTCAGTTTCTTAGCGATGGTAAACCTTAGGAGAACGGGTTGGCGTGAGCGTCCTCCAGAGCAGCCCGTCCTCCAAACAAAGATCCAAAAGTGATTCCATGCACCCACCAAACCCCCTGTTTATGAATGAAAAGCGGTTTACACACGACTCACAACTGCTGACGTTCGAACACTTCCGGAACAAGTGCTTCACTGACGAATTTTGTTCGAATCACAACGCTATAAATGCTTCACCCACGTACTACAAATACAAATAATCGCCAACAGAACCTAAACACCTAACCTAACCTATGCCTATACATACACAATATGCTAATATATTATAATATAAATTTATACTTGAGAAAATTTCCGTTTTGAATGAACAGCATGTTAAAATTTATGAATGCGTCTGTGGGGTTGACCGCTGGATGTAATGGACTTGAGTCGAGGACGGGTTGTCCAGAGAGTGGTGGGGGTCGAGTGGAGGTCTCAAGCTGATCTCAAGTCTTTACAGGGCGTCTTCCTCTCCAATACACCATCAACAACTCTTCACCCTGGGTAAGCGAGCTCCACACACACCCTGTGCACAAAATATGAGTCAATGAATTCACTCTGCCGCGCCTCGCGTAACCACCATATGTAAATGAGAGGACAGAATATCCCTAAACTCAGACTTACTCAGGATTTCTAACCTTAGAACGACGCTAGCAGTGCTGTGTTGGGTTCTGCAGCTCCTTCAACCCTATGCCGAACACACTCCTCAATTGGTCATCTATCTTGCAGCTTCTGCACGTCACCTCACCCTTGTCTCACCCTAACATGTGTCTTATAGTGTACTATGGTCCACGTAACTCAGTGTAATTCAACTCAAAACCTTGCAAAGTTTGATTAGTCTAGCCTCATACTTCTGGCCTCTAACTCTCCAATGGACAAATAGACAGACATTATTTGTTTACATATACAGATAGATGGTAGCTGGGTAGATATTTAGGTATATATTCTAAAAGATAGTTGGATGTCAATTTATTTTGACATAAGTTATAAGGTAGATAGGCAGGTAAACAGTTGATTACTTTACTGTATTTGAATAGGTATAGATGCAGATGAACTATTTGGTAGCGTTGTAAGCGAGTAGAATGTATGGGATCTAATAGGCTTTGATCTAACTCAAGGGCTGACAGCCACACCAGAGTCACTGAAAGACTGAAACCCCTGCCCCATCATCATCAGATGACTGAAGACTTCGGCAAAGCCTGCCTAACAACCTCCGGTGGCAATTATAGCAATGTCAGAGCAAGAGGCAGCTCAACTTGCTACAGATATAAATCCATACAGCTCTCAATTTTATTAAAGCGTTAATATCTCACGTGAAAACAACGCGATTGTTAAGCTTGACCTGAATTTCAGGATCGCTGTTGTTGTTTGCTAAGGATTAGCGCGAAAGACAAACAAGGCAGCAATTTCCAAGCCAGGGTACAGTCGAGTGTGTGAAAAAAAAAATTATTTTGCATAATCCAGAATTTTCAAGAGCGTAGACACTGAAAATCTATATGCACAGCAAAGGACCCAATTATTCTTTGATAAATTTTCCTTCTTATTAACTAGAGCATGTGCATTTTATGATGAAAATTTAAAAGTTAATAAAACAAGAATTGTCCAATCACCATTAGGGTACTTACCGCAGGTATCACGTCATGGAGCGTGCGTAAAAGGACGCTAAATGCCGTCAATGGCTTTGACGCCAAGCCGTCAAAGCCATTGCCGTCAATGCAAATATTTTGTTGTCATTTGTCTCTGTGTGGGCCTCCACAATAGCTTACTGATCAACCAGCACGAATAATTTAGCTCCAGGATTGTGAATAATTTAAGTCCAGGATTGTGTTCTGGGTGTATCATTGTGTGTCTCCTCACTGTGTGTCTCCTCACTATGTGTCTTCTCACTATGTGTCATTAGAGGAAAAATGGAAGGAGAGGAAACTATCAAGTGAAAACCCCAAGCCATTACGACTATTTAGCACTTAGAAGGGATCAGAATTTTGGGATGGGACGAGGGGCGGGTGAAGGAATGGTGTCCAACCACTTGACGGTCCGGAATTGAACGCCGACCTGCATGAAGCGAGACTGTTGCTCTACCGTCCAGATCAAGAAAGTCACCACCATTTTTAGATGTGATAATAAGAGTCACGCATGGAGGGTTTACAGCGGTGGTGGAGTGGGCGGTGTAGACTAAATTATCCACGTGTAAGGCATCAGGGAGAGCCAGCGACCCACGCTGAGTTAAGCACACACACACACTCATGTTTTACTCATTTTGAGTCATGTTTTACTAATTTTTTATCCAAGGTTATTACGGCAAAATTCCCTAGCCAGACCGCCCAAGGTTTCACGACTGCTGTCAAGAGAGCCTTTCCTTAGTCTCAATTAACTGATATGCATCTCTTTGGGTTCGCCGCTCCTCCTGTTCCTTCCTTGCTTGGCCGACACACTGAAGGACCTGTTCTCGGACTCGCTGCTTGCAGGGTCGGCGTTCTTGTAACTTAATACATGAATGTGTATCTGTGTGTGTGTACATTTGGTTAACTTTTCCTTTGCTATCTCCATCTGCTATCACTAGCTGCGTTATATATATAAAGGCCTTTGAATACCAAAAAACGTTTTTTCGAAACATTTTTCCGTTCTTCTCTGATAACATTATATATAATCACCTTAACACATTGTTCGACGAAGGATTCAATTACCTGTCTGGTGATTTTCTTGCGGATGAACCAGAAACCTGTGATTTGGTTGCTCTTGCACAGTATATTTGAACTTTAATAAAAGTCATTGATTCTCTTCGTCCTCTTGATGCTCTCTCGGCTTTTGACAGACCAACACACTCGTCTTTCTCAGTGCGTAGTTAAAGGTGGTTGTCTTCTTAACTAACGTGGTGTAACTTTAGCCATCTTAAACTCTCTCTTTCTTTCTGTAATGTTGCTTTTTCTCTTTTGCCTCACTTTCACCCGTTTCTTTTCGCCTTTAGATCTTTCGCTGTTTTCTCTATTCCTATTCACTCGTACGTTATACTTTAAGTCTCACCTTCCACCTCACATTCTACAAGATTCTTCCACTTTATAGGCTTTCATCTCACATTCTAATCTTATATATTGGCGTTTACTACCCTTTTTTATCGCCGTTACAGCCCCGCTCCTGTGCCAGGTAAGTCAACAACGGGCTCACCATAGCCCGTGCTACTTGGAACTTTTTGTTCCCAGTAGCTAGATCTATAACAACAACAACAACAACCTTTTTTTATATTTTTACCGTTTACGGGCTATTCATGCCCGTGATACCTCTTGAGTGACTCTTCATCAATCAATCCTTTTGTTCTTCACACACGTCCTTGTGATGGTCTAGGGCGAACCCAAGCGCTGTCACTTCCGTCACTTTAAGGTTTCTAAGTGGAGTTTCTAATGTCAACTTACTATTAACAAGACCAACCAAGTATTGTCCTCCTCCAGCTAGGAATTGTTGTATAAAACTTTAGAACCTCTAGAAACCATACTAACTGTATGCCAGGCGTTGACCGGACACTTCATTGGTGACTACAGTTAAATAACATATTCACACTACAACAATTATAAAGACAAGCTTTAGGGGGTAAAGACAAAACGACAACATTAATATCAACATTCAGAAATAAACTTTTATGAAAAAATGACTCGGAGATCTCATTTTGTAAGAAGTGAAGATTATTTGGTGAAACCTAATTTTAAACTTTTAGGATTGTGAAGAAATTCGATTCACTCAAACAGGAATCTTTTGAGATGAACCACATCTTCGACAACAAGAAACAATTGCATGAATGTTACGGGATAGTTGAAGCATACATACATAGATGTTGATGCAAGACCCGATTTGCCTAATAAGCCAAGTTTTCATTAATTTATATACTTTTTCTTATTTCTTCTTATGAAATGATAAATCTATCCTTTTCATTAAGTATGAGTTCATTTTTGTTAAATTGAGTTAAAACTAACATAGATATATGACCGAACCTAACCAACCCTGCCTAACCTAACCTACCCTATCTTAACCTAACCTAAACTAACATAACTAAGTCAATAATTTATGTTCTTAATATAATATAATGATAATAATTAAAAAAAAGCAATTGGAATTTTTTTGTTGAAAGTAAAGAAAATCACTCGGCTTATTAGGCAAATCGGGCCTTGTATAGTAGGCCGAGAAGTGCGTTCTGGCTACTAGGTACGACATGTATATATATATATAAGAGAGAGAGAGAGAGAGAGAGAGAGAGAGAGAGAGAGAGAGAGAGAGAGAGAGAGAGAGAGAGAAGAGAGAGAGAGAGAGAGAGAGAGAGAGAGAGAGAGAGAGAGAGAGAGAGAGAGAGAGAAAGAGAGAGACACCCCCCCCCCAGCGGCGGCGCCAGGGGGTCTCTCTCCCAACTCTCTCTCTCTCCTAATATTCCCCTCTATTATCCCTCTATTGGTAATTGTAGCATCAACTGTTGTCGTTGTATTATTATTACATTAGAAGTAACAGAGAGGGCACCATGCTTGCTCTTTTGTCAAATTTTGATGTCGTTGCTTTCAGCTGTGTTTCTAGCAGGCTTTGACACCCCGGAGGGAGAGGGGAGTTGAAACAGAACCTTCGGGTTTCATTCTTTTCTATTCAAATTGAGCTGGGAATAGTTTGGGTAGCCGTCGAATTTTCCATCTGGTGACCGAGCGTGTGTGGTGATGTATGCTATATTATGTCTTCTTCGTGCTTTCTCTCTCTCTCTCTCTCTCTCTCTCTCTCTCTCTCTCTCTCTCTCTCTCTCTCTCTCTCTCTCTCTCTCTCTCTCTCTCTCTCTCTCTCTTTCCCTCATTCATCACCGATTTTCGCTTCGATTTTAGAAGCCTTTTCATTTTTCGCTGATTCTCCCTTCCTCTTTCTCTACTCATTCAGTCTTCCACCATCCACAGAACCCCCAACACACTCCCCTTCAAGCGTGCATCTCCCCGTGATCTAAATACCTTGCATTGAATATGCAGATTCTGCCAGCAAATACAGAATTTTCATGACTGAAAAGAAAGAAAGAATGAAAGAAAGGAAATTACGCGAAAGCACTAAGCCATAATGACTATAGAGTACCTGGATGGGGATACGAGATCAGAATAAAAGCCGGAATAGGAGGATGTAGTCAAGTAAAGACTTTCATCCACTTGGGTTATTGGGAGATCGAACGCCGCTCTGCACGAAGCGAAGCTGTCGGTTTACCGACCAATCCAAGTGGTTGGACATGATGAGAAAAAAATGCGCATTCAAAAAGGGATCCATTGCAATATATTATCTTTATTTAAGGATTTCAGAAAACATCTCACACTTATTTGCATATCACAGAGAGCTCCAACTTTTATGTAACTTTTTCGACCAGGAATAATAATTCAGAAGTGCCAACTATTAAATATATTAAAGAATTCAAAACGCGTCTATGAGACGCGTTGGTATTCTAGTTATCATTGCGAATAACGTGAATTAAAATAAGTTTCTTATCGATTAAAAAATACAAAATCGTGTTGAAAGTGCTCAAAATTATATATTTCAAGAGGATGTAGAAAATTACATAGTACTAAAACGTGGAAACACATGTCCGGAGACTATCAAATTATTCTCAATATCAAAGTAATGTTTCCACGAGAAAATGTTTTAATACATAATCAATGTTATTCTTAATTGAGTATTATTTTTCAGAATATATTTGTGAATTACAAATATTTAATTCTAGATATCTTAAATAATTGAAAATGTATGAAAGGTCAGAAGTTCGAACTTGGGAGGAATCTCTATGTAAGTTAAACATATGTATATATATATATATATATATATATATATATATATATATATATATATATATATATATATATATATATATATATATATATATATATATATATATATTGTTCCTGACACAATAAATTATTATTATTATCTTTATTATTACTATTACTATTATTATATAATAATTTTGTGTGATTCTTTTTCAGAGAGATGGATCAAGAGGGAAACTTGAAATTGGAATGATAAATTACCGAAGCCAAGAGTGCTTGGGAGCATCTCTCACAAACCTCCTAATGCAATCGAAGCTTCTTAACCTGATTCAACTCCAAACAATGTTTGTCAATAAAAGAATACATAAGATTGGCCAGCTCAGTAACAACAACATTTTTACCCTTATATAAACAGCACGTTACTTGTCAACAATACCTTTTTTTTTACATAGGATCGGATAGGGAGAAGCTGCGTTCGTAATATTCCTTTGGTGGGGAGGTAAAGTGGCATCTGAAGCGAGCATGGTAAGAGGATCAGAGACTCTTGTGTGCTCGTCCTTTGAAGACGAGAGCTTTCTTGGGCTTCATATTGGAGTTCCGTGCACTTCTCTATGAACGATTCCAAGGCGTTGGCTTGGCTGGATTTTAATGTATTTGTGTTGTATGTGTGTGTGTGTGTGTGTGTGTGTGTGTGTGTGTGTGTGTGTGTGGATCGGAGGTATTCTCATGTAGAGGACCTGATCTGAAAATTACAGACACGAATTCAGCGTAACATACAAAACACACACACACACATACACTCACACACACACACACACACACACACACACACACACACATGATCTCCCTTGTAAATGATCTCCCAGAGGGTATAGATTCGTTCCTCTCAATGTTTGCCGACGATGCAAAAATTATGAGGAGGATTGAAACAGAGGATGATAGTAGGAGGCTACAAGATGACCTGGATAGACTGAGTGAATGGTCCAACAAATGGCTGTTGAAGTTCAACCCGAGTAAATGCAAAGTAATGAAACTAGGCAGTGGAAACAGGAGGCCAGGCACAGGATACAGAATAGGAGATGAAGTACTTAATGAAACAGACAGAGAGAAAGATCTAGGAGTTGATATCACACCAAACCTGTCTCCTGAAGCCCACATAAAGAGAATAACGTCTGCGGCATATGCGAGGCTGGCTAACATCAGAACGGCGTTCAGGAACCTGTGTAAGGAATCATTCAGAATCTTGTACACCACATATGTAAGACCAATCCTGGAGTATGCGGCCCCAGCATGGAGCCCGTACCTTGTCAAGCACAAGACGAAGCTGGAAAAAGTCCAAAGGTATGCTACTAGACTAGTCCCAGAACTAAGAGGCATGAGTTATGAGGAAAGGCTGCGGGAAATGCACCTCACGACACTGGAAGACAGAAGAGTAAGGGGGGACATGATCACAACCTACAAAATCCTCAGGGGAATCGACCGGGTAAACAAGGACGAACTTTTCAACACTGGTGGGACGCGAACAAGGGGACACAGGTGGAAGCTGAGTACCCAAATGAGCCACAGAGACGTTAGAAAGAACTTTTTCAGTGTCAGAGTAGTTAGCAAATGGAATGCATTAGGAAGTGATGTGGTGGAGGCTGACTCCATTCACAGTTTCAAATGTAGATATGATAGAGCCCAATAGGCTCAGGAATCTGTACACCAGTTGATTGACGGTTGAGAGGCGGGACCAAAGAGCCAGAGCTCAACCCCCGCAAGCACAATTAGGTGAGTACAATTAGGTGAGTACACACACACACACACACACACACACACACACACACACACACACACACACACACGTACTACGGATACGAATTACTGTGAAGTGTTTGTCATGACCCCAACCTAAGCAGCTCAGAATGGATACGCTTAGGTCAAACTTTTAAGTGTCAAGGTACTTCTATAACAATGTAATTCTTTCTGCAGTATTTGAAATATAATTATTTCATATTATTTCGTTATTTCATATAACCACCATAATGACTGGACAGGTGGTGAGAACAAGCTGGCGAACGATCCATTATTACTATGGTTAAATGTCAGCAATCGCTTGCTGATTCGTCAACCAGGATCGAGACTCGACCAATAGAGTGACGAACTGGGGAATCACCTGACTCGAGAGGGAGGTCGAGGTTGTCCTTACACCATGAGACACGAATGACCTGGCTCCATCACAGGACTTGTGGTTGCCTCAGGGTGCAGTCGCACCTCCACAGATCTCCAGTATCAGCTCTTGATACTGGTAATGGCTCAAAAGGGCCACCACTTACGGGCTATTCATGCCCGTACCACCTTTTAGATGGCTTAATCGTCATCTCTCGTCTTGTGGTTGCCATAAAGGTCCTGTGGATTGACGCCGCAGTGAGCAGAGATTGTCCAGGGGACGATGCTGGTGTCCTAGCTCCCAGTTCCCGGAAGAGAACGTAGGGAAGTATACGGGTGGATCTGTAATTCGCCGCCTCCCATTAGCACAGCCGACACGGCAGAAATGTCCGTGTGTTTGTCATGACAGTTAAGAGACATATTTGGGGTTAGGTCAGTGGGTTGATTGGGTCATTGTTAGTCGGCAACAAAGGTAAGGTAAGGTAATTATCAGGGGAAAGCGCCAAGCCCTTACGACTATATAGCACTAGGAAGGAATCATGATAAGGATTTGAGATGGGACGAGGGGAAGGAATGGTGCCCAACCACTTGGACGGTCGGGGATTGAACGCCGACTTGCATGAGCCCACGTGGTTGAGCAAAGGGTACAGGTGAGAAATCAACGCAGACGAGTTGTACCGTGCGATCAGTATGAAAAGATGGGTGTGTCTGTGGTACCTTTCCGTACCGAATTGCCTTCTTTCCTCATTGAGAGATGGTCTGTCGAGTTTGTAACGAAGATAAGAGAACCAGTGATCATCCTGCCACGCAGTAGTAGACACTAATATACAGATAACTAGATAAAATGGGTTAAGTTTATTTTTATTTGTGTTTCTAACTGATAAGGTTAATGTAACTACCACATAAGGTGGACCTGTATTCCACCCATAGAGATTAGTTATTTTGCTGGAACTTTTAATGTGTAATCACTCTCTTAGATGCATGTGAAAATTATTTGAGTTACTAGTGATTCAAATGGGTAATGACGTGTATCAAACCGTGTAACTAGCTTTACGAGACTGTTACTTGCTTAACTAAATGAGCTCGAGTTCAGTTCAGGAGCTCATTATGAGTTGTCCGCCTTACCACTACCTTCCTAGGCATGGGGTCCACTGCCGCTCACGGCATTGATATTGGGGGGCATAATAAATGATTTTTTTTTTAAATAAATGGTATGGTTTCCATACATCCCTTCTAAAATAGTTCCATGATAGTTCCATGGTACACTTACGTATATAATGAAGAAAATGATTACTTTAAAGTCTTAATATTCTACATTTCGAATTATTTTCCTGAGTATTTCTGATCTCAGCGCTTTACTGCAAAATTAATTCTTACTTTACATAATGTATCATTATGTGATGAAAGCTCAGCGACTAATAAGAGCCTGAGCCACATTACCACTGACTAATAATAATAATAATACTTAATAAAAACATAATATTTAATAAAAAATACGAAGTCTGAGAAAAAATATTTGGTCAATCCCCGACCGTCCAAGTGGTTGGGCACCATTCCTTTTCCCCGTCTCATCCCAAATCCTTATCCTCATCCCTTCTAAGTGCTATATAGTCTTAATAGCTTGGCGCTTTCCACCTGATAGTTCCTTCCCTTCCCCTCACTCACATGAAATGAAATTTGAAAATATACTAGCCTGTTAAGATATGAATTGCAAACAATTATTCAGACAATTGTATGCAAAGGCGCTCTATAGTATATGTAACTAGCAGTCAGAATAACAGACTCATTAGCCACATACTGTATAATCCATAGAGTGTGGGATAACGAGTTTAAAATGACACAGTTAGCTGAATATTGTATTGAGAAGCTGAAATTGACCTCACACAAGAAAATCACAATACCGTGATGTATCTACATGGAAAAATCTTTGGTGCCGGAGGATTTGGACCGACGTCATTGGTCTCCTCACACACGCGCTCCATCTTCCCTCTCTCTCTCTCTAGTTAATTCTACTTTTGACGTCGTGAGCATGTGTGTGACCCTTCACCTTTCTCTTGTTTACTGTTGCGAGCTCCTCCCTTTAATTATTCGTCCCTCTAGTGCGGTGCCTTCAGGTCCCTTTGTCCGTCTTCGTCCTATTATTTGGTTCGTACAGTTTTTAGTGTTATTTCCTATCTTTGTGTGTGTGTGTGTGTGTGTGTGTGTGTGTGTGTGTGTGTGTGTGTGTGTGTGTGTGTGTGTGTGTGTGTGTGCGCGCGTGTGTGTGTGTGTGTGTGTGTGTGTGTGTGTGTGTGTGTGTGTGTGTGTGTGTGTGTGTGTGTGTGTGTGTGTGTGTGTGTGCGTGTGTGTGTGTGTGTGTGTGTTGCAGGGGTTTAGCTGCGGCTCTTTAGTCCCGCCTCTCATCTGTCAATCAACTTGTATACAGATTGCTGAGCCTATTGGGGTCTGTCATATCTACATTTCAAACTGTGTATGGAGTCTACCTTATCTCGTGCGTGGGTGCGTGCGTGTGTGCGTGTGTTTGTAATTACCTAAGTGTAGTTACAGGATGAGAGCTACGCTCGTGGTGTCCCGTCTTCCCAGTACTCTTTGTCGTATAACGCTTTGAAACTACTGGATATATTTTCTTCGCAGATAAAAGAATGTTACATTTCCTCCATGAATGCCAGGGATTCCGGGATCCCAGATATAAACAATGCATTACATCCCAAACAAGAGTCGTCATAAAGAGCTGGAGAGTACCTGGGTTTTGCCTTTGCTTTGTGGCTTTTTACGCCATCTATTTAACAAAATGTTTTTGCCTGAATCTGCCATTTTAACTTTCTGCTATTCAATTCATATTTTGTTGCATTGTATTTGGTATAATGGAGAGCCAGGTCGTTGAATTAACAAAGGTGGACAATGAAACAAGGAGAAACCAGCTTTTAAGGAATTAGTAGTCAAAGCCATAATTAAACCGAGACGCCATCAGAACCACAATAGATGGAAATTTCAATGAAATTTGAAATTGAATTGATACTTGATGATAATTTCCATGATACTTGATTTTTGTTCCTGGAGTCTGCAGTGAAGTCGCTTAATTATGCTACTCAGCGTAGATGATTTACTTTGGAAACGATTTGCTAATCGTTTTACAACCTGGTTCCCCAATCACTGTTGGGTGTACGAGGGCAAACAGTGAATGAATAGTTCATGATCATTCCACACTCAGCCAGGGGGATTGAAATTGGGATTAATGTTGTCATTTGCAATTCGAACAAACGATAGTGCTAATCACTTCAACACAGAGGGTATCTGTGAAAATATGTAGATGTCGGAGAGAGTGCATACCCATTTAGATATTATTACTATTATTATTATTAATATTAATTTTGTTAATTAATTTTGCGTTATTTTATTGTTTTTTTATTATTATTGCGTTATTTCTGACGTTATTTTACTAATTTGTTCTTTTCGGCATTATATTTGGGGTTATTCCCAAGTGTTTTAATTTCCTTTCTAATCATATGAGTATAAACAAGTATTTATGTATATATGAGTAAATATGAGTATAAAACAGGTATAAACCAGTATTTTCTAATAATTGCCAATTATAAACTGACAATAAATATAGTTTATACTTTGAAAAAACAAAAACAGTATTTTAACATGTTGCAAACACGTAATGACTGGTGTTGAAGAGTTGCTTGACTTGTCATATAGGGATAAATACCTGACTAAATACCAGGTATTTAGTCAGGTATTTAAAAGCTGCTGCTTGACTAAATACCTCTGGTTATACCTTTAAGTATACCTTGCTGCTCCTAGACCTTTGTCTTAATTACTCAGTTTCTCGATAAGAAAATTAAATTATCCCCCTTTGTTACTGCACTAATTGTCTTACTAATACGTCTTTGTATGCTCTAAGTTGTTATTCCTTTCACCTGGGCTGTAGCAGACTCGAACCGTGGACCCTACGTGTGTGTGTGTGTGAGGCCGAAGTTCTTCCACGGAAGTGTGGATGACAATTGCTCTAACTTGCTATATCGTTGCAAACCATGTCTTACTGCAATATTGCATGGCCGGTTTTGTTACCTGCTTGTATATTTTACTTTGCCATATCATTATATGCCCAGCTCTGCTTCGCCCTATATATATTCTCTACCATGCTAAGGCATCGTATGCTATGCCTTGCTATATCATTATATTACCTGACTATGTTATTCTTTGGTATTTACTGTTTTTGCTGCATCACTGAATACCCTTTCTTGATACATAATTGTATGTCGTGTCGATTCCAAACTGCACGTTGCATTTTCCCTTGCAATCTGATTGTGTCATTCCAGGTCCTTGTCTTATCACGTTGCACAAGTCTTACTCTAACCAAATCGTCTGAAGTTACGACCACGTCACGTTTAGTTCGCCTATAACCTCGATTTCCTAAAATGCAGCAGGAATCTCATTCTACTGATCGACAATTTTCTTTCAACTGATCCTGTCTTGCCAAATTATATTTAAAGTTAGGACCCGAGGCTGATGAAACCTCATCGATTCTAAGCTGCTAAGTCCTGACCCATGATCAACTTAGATAATATATTTATATATTTTTTGGGCAGAAGAATTTTGGAGTTTGGTTAGATTTTATTTATTTATTTATTTATATATTTATTTATTTATTTATTTATAAAAAGGTACATTGGGGGTTAAGAGAGAACATAGAAATGACGTTGATTTTACATTTTTGTAAAGCTACTAGCAAGCATAGCATAGAGGAAGAAGGAATAGAAGAACGCACGCATAGAACGCATTGAAGGAAGACTCGGTGAGAAAGATTTAAAGAACAGCTGTGAAATACTCGTGTATGTTAGTGAACACAGGCACGTATTAAGTATTTTATACGTGTTATAATTATAATATTTATTATAATTATTGCTCGAATATAATTCATATCTAATTTACATAGAGGGTAAGGGTTAGTTATGTCTTTATATTAGTTTTCGAGGAACATTTATTGTCTAATTTCTAAAGTAGTCGGAGTAGCAGAGAACGAAATAATAAAATAATATTTAAAGCCGTAATATTTAAAGCCGTAACCAGCTTGAGAGTGTGAATACTGTAGTTGCACTTGTGTCTTCATTAACCGGATATGGAAGTAATTCCTTCACTGAAGTTAGGAGAAAGAAGAAAGTTTTCATCAGTAGACACGAAATTTCGTTACTGGACGAAGTTAAAAGACGAATGAAGCTGCCAAAATGTATATGGTATATACCCCTTTGTCTCTTCTTGTTTCACAGACATTATGAACGACAAGTGCATAGTGGATGGAGCTCTTTAGATATGCTAGTAGAAATTGCACGACTGCACTGTCAGTGACAAATTAAAAGTTACTTCCAACTCTGTTTCTGACAGCATAGTGCCAGAATGAATTTCATACAAATACTCATCAGCCTTAAAATACCGTTCAACATCGAGAGGGAGGAGATCAAATTGCAATTCGAGATTAGGGGAAAGAGATCTAATATGACATATAAAATATCCAATAGCCAAAGGTTTGACTAAATATCTCCAGTTTACCAACAAATTGACCCACATTTGCCCTATGCATTTGCCTCACACCACCAAGAACCAAATATGAAAAGCGAATTCCTCACCGCGAAAGCAACGGTGATGAGCCATTATCAGATTAGTTAATAAACATAACATCCTGACCTCGCACTAGAGTGCGTGGAGCCTCACTAAACCATGATTACGTTTCGTCGTCGTCCCCACAGCTATTGAAAACAATAACATGAATTGTTCAAGCAATACAAATTAAAACACAATGACGTACCACTGCCCTTCATGCAAACTGCACTTACTCTCAAGAAGAAGAAGACGTGACTCTGTGCCCCGTCTCCCAACATACAGTCACCGGGAGGGGAAACCCTTCATACAAACTGCATGTATCATCAAGACGTGGAAGAGGAGTGATACAATAACAATGCAGTTGGACATAAGAACATAGGACTCCGTATTGCACATATTGGCCCAGGTTTTGTTAGCTGGATGAACGTACATTTCAATTATGTTTTTGATGACTGGTTGAATTATCTGAATGTCACAACCCGTCTTCGACTCAAATCCATTACATCCAGACGCATTCATAATTTTTGACATGCTGTTCATTCAAAACAGGAATTTTCTCAAATATAAATTAATATTATAATATATTAGCATATTGGGCATATATAGGCATAGGTAAGGTTAGGTTAGGTGTTTAGGTTCTGTTGGCGATTATTTGTAGTACGTGGGTGAAGCATTTATAGCGTTGTGGTTCGAACAAAATTCGTCAGTGAAGAGCTTGTTCAGGAAGTGTTCGAACGAAATCAGTTGTGAGTTGTGTGTAAACCGTTTTTCATTCATAAACAGGGGGTTAGCCGGCTGCATGGAATCACTTTTGAGTCTTTGTTTTGAGGACGGGCTGGTATGTTGGAACTTGGGTGGTAATCATTTTTAAAAGTGGCCTTCGAACACAAGAAGCAAGTGAAGCATTTCTCCGGCGTTTTGAGCCTGGGCTGTAAAGAAACCAGCCCGTCCTCCAAACAAAGATCCAAAAGTGATTCCATGCACCCGCCAAACCCCATGTTTATGAATGAAAAGCGGTTTACACACGACTCACAACTGCTGACGTTCGAACATATCCGGAACAAGTGCTTCACTGACGAATTTTGTTCGAATCACAACGCTATAAATGCTTCACCCACGTACTACAAATGCAAATAATCGCCAACAGAACCTAAACACCTGACCTAACCTATCCTATGCCTATATATACACAATATGCCAATATATTATAATATTAATTTGTACTTGAGAAAATTTCCGTTTTGAATGAACAGCATGTTAAAATTTATGAATGCGTCTGTGGGGTTGACCGCTGAATGTAATGGACTTGAGTCAAGGACGGGTTGAAAGAAACACCACCTGGTTAGGAATAAGTTCACGAACGTGTTCTTTCGATAGGAAAACTTTCTCAGCCTTCTACTTCCTCATAAACAATTACCAACTACTCGTTAATCCAGCCGCCACACCCACACTGTTTATGAATGCAAACACTTTACAGACGACTCACAGCTGATGATGCTCGAACAATGCTTCACTGCCTTATATTTTCGAAAACCCCCTCTGTAAATGCTTCACAAAACATAAACTAACCCACACGTAATTACACATAACATTCTAACGTACAGTAAAATCTGTCAACATTCGCGAAAACAACTTTGAGTGCACAGTACGTGAAAAATGATGAATGTGTCACAGGAAATCTGAGCCAAACCTGACGACAGACGGGTTCTTCGACGAGTCAGCTCATTAAGACGTTTAGAACAGTTCGTGTTGGTGGTCAAGTGCTTCAGTGTGACAGAAAGTGTACCTGACATTATCATTAAACTTTCATAACAGGATCATGAAAGTAACGCTGGAATTTTCAGCGAAGAATTAATACGAAACGAATGCAGGAAACGTCGCTACTTATGTTTGGAACTAAATGTTTACTTGAGAATTGTTTAGTGTTTTGTTTGGAAATATTTGCTGTAGACGGCATTGTATACAGCCCCGAGTGTGACGTCACTAAACAAGTAACTACAGCGTTAACTACCTTCAAACAAGGTAAACAAATCCTCGTATCTCAAGTGTCAACAATATGTGCTTTATATATACGTGTGGATTAAATTGCAATTATTCACGTGTGGTTATTGATATACATATATGTAGTGAATAAAGATGTGATATGTATTAACCAAGCATATAATTTTTTCTTTATTTTTAATAAATAATTCTCTTTCACTCCTCCACAGGTAAGCCTGAAATTCTTCGAGGGATAGAAATTCACCATTTTGAGGAAAGTCAAAATTTATTTGTCTTATCATACGATTTTTGTATGATAATTAAACGGCAACTTTCACAATAGAGCGATTTAAGCAAAATAAAAAAGAACCTTAGCTGGTGATAAAGACGCCAAGTCCTTTTTTCGTTGGTCTTGGAGGTAATTTACCGACACCTTCGTTGGTCTTGGAGGTGATTTACCGACACCTTCGTTGGTCTTGGAGGTGATTTACCGACACCTTCGTTGGTCTTGGAGGTAATATACAGTCACTTTCTTTGGTCTTGGAGGCACATCAGCCTCCAAGGCCCTCTAAAGCACCCCCCCCCAAGGAGGGTGCTTTAACTACCAGCAACGACTGCGTCTGGTCGTAACAATCACCTTTATCAATAGTTGCAATTTGCAAACGGTCGTTAAAGGCGACTATAGTATACAATCTCAACCGCGCGAGAACCGCTGTGTCTCATTGGATATGGGAGTGCCACATAACACTATAATCTCCGCCTTAACGATCATACAGAATCTTCGATCGCTATCTTTAGCGTGGTTGTCGCTTTAATAGGAGAAACATTTCCTATAGGCACTGGGTGCAGCGGTGTCTACCCACGATGATTACGTTACGGCAGAGTAACTCTGTGACGGTCACGGGTTTGTAACATTCGTTACACCTGTTACTCCACCTTACTAGTTATCTTGGAGCGTGTGTACGTCACTCCGTCCTCCGGGGAGTTACTGAGGTCCCGCTCTGTTTATCCAGTGCAGATAACGGGTGCAGTGAGGACTCTGATTACGGGTACAGAGGAGTATGTATGTGGAAGAGTGTAGGAGGAATAAGGAAGATAAGGGAAGAGTGTCTTTTTCTTGACCCTCTTAACCCCTCATCCTCCTTACTTCCGTAACGGGCTAATTTAACACCATTTTATTTTTATTTTAGTTTGGTGTTTAGGGTTGTCAGGGCATCGATACAAGGAGCCTGAACCATATTACATAAGTGAATAGTGATTTTTTCGAGCTGTACTTGCGAAACAAGTTACAGAAATTCCCCTTTATTTCCAAAATTTGGTTTATTTAGTAAACTTCTAATACACAGGAAGGTTTTCCATTGCGGAAAAAGTTACAGAAATTCCCCTTTATTTCCAAAATTTGGTTTATTTAGTAAACTTCTAATACACAGGAAGGTTTTCCATTGCGGAAAAAGTTACAGAAATTCCCCTTTATTTCCAAAATTTGGTTTATTCAGTAAACTTCTAATACACAAGAAGGTTTTCGTGGCGTTAATCAAGTGTCACTTGAGCAAAACTGAGAACAATAACGTGTATATAAATCTCATTATATATTAATGACAATATGACTTATATAATATCTCTTGGCTGATCGTTGAGTAGCCGTGCAACAGCAATTGCAAAACTATTGAACTGCTCGTCCCATGGGCAATTCGGAGATACCCAACATCACAGATCTAAGACGTTCGCTGTCCTAAGTCCAATTCAAAGTCCTAGGTCGCAAGGCGGACTTGCGACTGTGCACTCTTGAATGTGCACTCTGGAGATTGCACTCTACTCCACGACGTTCACTCGTAAGGCAGAGGTGAAATTCCAGTTTCTCACATCCTGCAGCTACTTGACTTTGGTCTTAGGGGCGCTATTGGTACTTATACCTTGGTCTTGGAGGTTAATACTGCTCAGTACCATGGTCTTGGAGGTACTTCTGCTCCCTACCATGGTCTTGGAGGTACTTCTGCTCCCTACCATGGTCTTGGAGGTACTACTGCTCCCTACCATAGTCTTGGAGGTACTACTGCTCCCTACCATGGTCTTGGAGGTACTACTGCTCCCTACCATAGTCTTGGAGGTACTACTGCTCCCTACCATGGTCTTGGAGGTACTACTGCTCCCTACCATGGTCATGGAGGTACTACTGCTCCCTACCATGGTCTTGGAGGTACTACTGCTCCCTACCATGGTCATGGAGGTACTTCTGCTCCCTACCATTGTCTTGGAGGTACTTCTGCTCCCTACCATGATCTTGGAGGTACTACTGCTCCCTACCATGGTCTTGGAGGTACTTCTGCTCCCTACCATGGTCTTGGAGGTACTACTGCTCCCTACCATGGTCTTGGAGGTACTACTGCTCCCTACCATGGTCATGGAGGTACTACTGCTCCCTACCATGGTCATGGAGGTACTACTGCTCCCTACCATGGTCTTGGAGGTACTACTGCTCCCTACCATGGTCATGGAGGTACTTCTGCTCCCTACCATGATCTTGGAGGTACTACTGCTCCCTACCATGGTCTTGGAGGTACTTCTGCTCCCTACCATGGTCTTGGAGGTACTACTGCTCCCTACCATGGTCTTGGAGGTACTTCTGCTCCCTACCATGGTCTTGGAGGTACTACTGCTCCCTACCATGGTCTTGGAGGTACTACTGCTACGTTCCATGGTCTTGGAGGCACTACTGCTACGGTCCTTTCTCTTGGAGGTGCTGATGGTTTGATATAGAGTTGGGTCTGAGGTCAGTCATAAGAGTTTACTGCCCATCTAAAAAGAAATCAGATACTTTACCAAACATAACTAAAGTTTAGTAGTGGTTGTTTGTAATTAAGAACGTCAAAAGAATCTGTATATACAAAACTTTTATAATGACGCCCCCTGGAGAAATTTCCAGGTAATATTAATCGTTATTGTGCGTTGGATTACTCGCTAATTCTCATTGGATTAATGGCTATCGGATTAATGTTATGGTATATCTTGGTAGCCTGCAGTTGCTTTCACTCCCAATACATGTGCTATCGATTTATTAGTAACATAATAGCTATTTATATTCTATTAATTAGCCACAATATCCTTTTGTCATTTGTAAATTACTCATAATGTCGTTATTACGTTCCATCTAATTAGTTCCTAGTTTCGTCTTAGGAGGCTTCTTTAATTTGTAATAAAAATAAAATTCCTCCTTTCTATCCTTAATTAATCTTAAACTCGTTCCATCTATTGCACGAAACTACTACAACCTATTTTTAATTAGATGCAAACTATATCTGCTTGCTGAAAAATTTCCGAATTATCTCGACTAATTCTCTGCTTAGTCCCAAACTACCTCTACCAGTTCTTTAATTAGTCCCAAACTGCCTTTACCAATTCTTTAATTAGTTCCAAATTGCCTCCACCAATTCTTTAATTAGTCCCAAACTGCCCTTACCAATTCTTTACTTAGTCCCAAACTGTCTCCACTAATTCTTTAATTAGAAGCAAATTGCCTCTACCAATTCTTTAATTAGTCCCAAACTGCCTCCACCAATTCTTTAATTAGTCCCAAACTACCTATACCACTTCTTTAGTCTCACACTACCTTTACCAATTCTTTAATTAGTTCCAAAGTATCTCAAACAATTCTTTAATTTGTCCCAAATTGCCCACTTCCAATCCTTCAATCCCGACCAGAAGCTAAACAACATGAAGCTCTGTTCCAATACCTCATTTCTTGACTTCGTTTATTGGTGGTTGAGAGCTCGCCTGACCCCCTCTACCTGACCTTCCAAACTGTGCTTGTGTTAAAATAGTTCAATGCTCCGCTATTAGAATCGGACGAAGGTGCGGTCCATCTATAGATACCCAGTCATCATGACACAAGAGAAATCACAGTGACGCTATATATCACTGAGAAAATAGTGCGTCTGGGGCTACCCGGCGCGCAGGTTCGAATCCTCATCACTACTACTGTGGATTTTCTCAGGCATCATAATCAGCCAGAATATGGTAGGAATAATGCAGGGGTTGAGACAAGTGACGTGAGGTTCTAGGTTTCAAGCGAGTGAATCTTCTAACAACTAAATGTTTTGAACAGCCTAGCTTGTCAACCGAATCTATCTTATTCTAGCATGACCTAACTCTGAACTAGCCTTAACCTTTCAAACGAATCCAAACTATCCTGGTACACCCGAACCAAGAGGGTATACTTTGACTACAAGAAAAATAGCGCTGTGGTTTTAGAATCGCGAATATTTGCACATTCCAGCAACTCTGTGCAACAAGCACAGAGTTGCACACAGAGTTGCACTCCACAGCTACTCTCTGCAACATCCACATACCCCCCATCCACCCACTGAACCCTCAACACGCCCCATCCACCCACAGCAATCTCCACACTTGGTCTATTCGTGTACTCTCCACTTTGTATCACTCTCTCCCAAGAGGAATAAAACAACTCTCATTTCGGCCAACAATCTTTTTTCCTCCCCCCCCCCCCCGACACCCAGCGCTTATTCAACTCCCTCCTCCCTTCCGCTACTCCCTCAACCCTGTCCACCTCTCTCTCCATTCTCCACTTGCCAGCAAGGCTCCCTGCGTCCCCAGGCTGTCTATCATCTCCCAGCCTCTTGGATAGAACAATGGAACTCTATCCTTGGTGAAAAAAAAATGCTGCATAAACTAATACTTTAGACGTGGAACACATGCTTCACTCTGGGAAGGCTTGGGTAGCAAGAAAGTTTAGTTAAATATTTTTTTATATATTCTATAGGAAATAATGTATATATTATGCATATATTCAAAGCATCAACAAGCCATGTACTACACATGTTTCAATAAATGTATAAATGTTCGGTGTACATCATTAAATTGGGTAAAAAACATAAATCATAATTATACTCATATTGTGTAACAGTTTGTGACTTCCTATTCCGTTGTCTCAAACCAAGTTGAAACAAAGAACTGTAAAAGCCTGCAGAGGGTCCGCTTGGGACGCAGGAAGTTAGTGTAGGAAGCAGTGGTATCCTGCCACGAGAGAGGGGAGAAGATCCTGATATCCTGCACAAAAGAGAGGGGAGATCCTGGTATCCTGGACTAGAGAGAGAGAGGGGGAGGGGATATCCGGAGCCTTTCCTCCAGGATATGCTCGAGCAAATGTGTATTTTACAGGGCTTTACTTTCCCCGGCAATTGTCAGAATATTTAAATCCAAAATTTTATGTTTCAAGACACTCTTATGGGCATTAATTTTCCAGCTTGCATTACAATGATTTTAAGGAAAAACTAAATTAAACAAATGTGCTGTATTTTTGTGCTTTTAAATAAGCTTGAGAGCGTTTCATAATCGCCTGAACAGACCAAACCTTTTATGCTGAGAGAGAGAGAGGAAGCTTAAATTGTTCCGTCCTGATGGGGCTGAAAGTAAGAGGAACAATTGACTTAAAACAGCGTGTTTGATCGCTTTGCACTTTTCACTGCTGCCAAAAAGTTTCCGTTGTAACAATAAGAAGTAATCTTTCGGAAGAACGATTATGAAGCAGCCTGTCCTCCTACAGCGAACGTCACTTCTCGCTCATATGCGTTACACAAGTCTTAAAAACTGTCGTACTAGAAAATGGAAGTGGCTCGGAGAAGTGACGTACTGTCCCGTTTTCTGTTTTGGGTCCTCTGGTAGGTTAGGATAAGGGCACCTTCAATTGACTGTTTTCTTGACAAACCGTGTAAAATGATAGTTCTTGTAATTGCTAACAGGAATCGTAATAGCTATCGACAGGTGTCACGAGAACTTTAGAGGTTTGAGTATAAGATTGAAGTTGAGTTGAAGTTGTATCAGATTGAAGTTGAGACGCGTCTAACAATCTGCTTGACCAGACCACCAACATGGCCTGAAAAGAGACCGGGCCGCGAGGACATTGCTTCATGTAACAAACAAGAGGCAGACAACAGCAAGTGCCAATCTTCGGAGGTAGAAGAAAACTCTGGCACATCCAACTACAGTTTTATGCTCTATATTCCTATAAGAAAAGAGCAAGTGTCTTGGGGTTCGTGGGATTGTAAGTGCTCATGGCAGTCTGGAAATTTATGTTCTTTCTTTTGTGCCTTGTACGCTATATACCGTACCAGGCACAAATATATATATATATATATATATATATATATATATATATATATATATATATATATATATATATATATATATATATATATATATATATATATAATCTCACGTCCCTTAGCCAATTCCACTTTCTGACTATCCACACAAAATATAAGACATTCACGACTATTTTGCAGAACCGTATGCAAGAGGAGGATGTTGAAAGAGACAAAGCTGAACGACAGAGCAGAAAGTAAATGGTAGTTAATTAAATAGATTATTTAACCTAGTAGAAAAAGTAGAAGGGCAAAGACAGTCTGTCAGAATAGCTAGATAAAAAGAGATGAAAAAGGTATCGTTTAATTTATTTGGTCGCGTATTTATATGTAGAAAAAAAGGTATGGAGTTGAGAGCTAGTTATAATACGACGGTAGATGATAGTTAAACATATTAGGCAAGTAGGAATTTAACAGTAATTGGAGGAGTTGATGATTAGGAAAAGTATATTAAGAGGACCGAGAATAGACCATTAAGACCGAAGGCAGAGCTGACAGTAGAGTAAAAGTGTTTCAGAATGAATGTAAACAAGAAAGCAGAGACAGTATTGGCATTTACACTTTAGCAGAAAAAAAAATCATCAGGCAGAGTAAATAGATAAATACAGTAAGCAGTGTAAATAGATAAATAGATAGAATAGATAAAAAGAGCAGGCAGTTCATTTATTTACGACAGTTTTAAAAAAACTACGTTCCATTTAAACCTGATAAATGATGCAAAATAAATCCCCAAACGAACCATTGGACACAGAATGAAACTCATCAGAACACATGGCCATCAGAATCCCTAAAAAACCTCATTACCTCGAACCCTAAACTTTCTTTGTTACCTGCATAAAGCCCGAAATTAAGGGTACAGGGAGCAGCAGCGAGGGCTTTATGATGCTGTAATCATGATGTGTGAGACGCTCTGAATTACGCCATCTCTGGCAAGTCTAGACATACGTAAACCATCATTTTGTTATGACATTCAGCATATTTGCTCGCCTACTGCCTTCTTAGGGCGTTCTTTTGTGTTGCCAGCGGTCTTACGAGCTCTTACTAGCCTGCCACTAGTCTTACGGCCCCCCAACTCTTCTCCACCTACTCTACCCCACCTCCTTGCCTGCTACACCCCCACCTCCCCGCCTGCTACACCCCCATCTCCCCGCCTGCTACACCCCCACCTCCCCGCCTGCTACACCCCCACCTCCCTGCCTGCTACACCTCCACCTCCCTGCCTGCTACACCCCCACCTTCCTGCCTGCTACACCCCCACCTCCCTGCCTGCTACACCCCCACCTCCCTGCCTGCTACACCCCCACCTCCCTGCCTGCTACACCCCCCACCTCCCTGCCTGCTACACCCCCACCTCCCTGCCTGCTACACCCCCACCTCCCCACTTGTGTCCGTTCCGGATCTCTCACAGCCCCTTTTTTCTTCCCCTCTTGGATTTCAAAAATTTCATGGCATCGTACATAATTTTAGGAGACTGTGAGTCCCCCAGACTGGCTTGGCTGGTCCAGTAGTCTGGACTTCCAGGCGCCAGAGTCACTCGTCCACCGGCTGAACCAGGAACTTCCGCCTCACGTAATAGCCTCTTGCTCATCCATATACTCTTATATACCTCTCTGCTTTTCTCAGTCGGAATTACCGTTGTATTATAAAGCTGCTGTATTCTGGGGGAAAATCGTGCCGTTATTGATGCAGAAACAGAATGATTTAAGATCATATATCCTTTCATTTAGCTGCGTGATTGGGCCAAAAGGGGATTTTGGTTATATTCCTGAAACTAATGAATCGTATAATATAGCCAAAACAAGTTTTCCAAGAAGATTACCTTTTGAGTTTCGCTTTGCTAAGTACTGGCCCGCTGACTGCTAAGGTTACTTGAACGAGGGTCTAGGCTACTGACCAATAAAATAACTTCAATACGTACTTGATTTCTGATTCGTAGCGTTACTTTGCTTTATTAAAATATTGGTTCTCGGTATACCCTGTGAAAGAAAATTCGGAAAAAATGCTAGGAAAGATATATATGCCTTACATTGTGGTCCACTGTGGTGAGAGATATGAGATTTGAGTGTGTAGAACAATATATAACATTGTATAACAATGTTATACACACTCTAAATCTCTGTATAACAGTACATTCCTTGATGCGTCTCAGGTGACACTCAGGTGACACCTCTGCCCGAAACGCTGCGCGTGCTAGTGGCTTTACAAGACTGTAATTACCATATTTGTATCCTCACATTCCTTATGTACATTCTTGTATATGCATAAATAAATAAATAAATAAAGTGACTATGTCCAGAGAAGAAAGAATAGAAAAAGAATACACAGCTAAGAATATCCACTTTAATTCTGGCATATTCTTAGCTTCCTTTAGCTTTAAATGAATCTCAAGCAAATTAGCCCCCATTCTAGTTAATTTCTACCCAGCATTTAGGATGTCGGAAACGCGTGAATTGTTCTTGCTATATACAAGGATTTCCACTGGTGACGCTTCCTGTGGTGTGTGTGTGTGTGTGTGTGTGTGTGTGTGTGTGTGTGTGTGTGTGTGTGTGTGTGTGTGTGTGTGTGTGTGTGTGTGTGTGTGTGGAACGAGCGAGTGAGCTGGTAAACATGTTGGAGTTTTTATCTCACATATACAAAGTTACCTCAAAGATTTCTTTAATGTTATTACGTTACTACGAAGTTGCATCGAAGTAACAAGTATCAAATTAAATATCGTTGTAGTTACGTTGGGTGATCCAGAGATGTGTGGGTCCTTCTGCATAATATTATGAAATAACTGGTGCGAATTTAATTTTGCCTCGATAAGGGTTCAGTTCCGCAGCCCATTATGTGACTAACTTTCTTCATTACCGCCCATGAGGTAGGTATGGGGTCCACTGCCGTCACAGGATGGGTATTGGGTCCAACACCGTCCATGGGATGGGTACGAAATACATAATAAGTGAAGAAAATCAACAAAATCAAATAGCTATAGTTCTGTGTTTTTTCCTGGCATGTTCTATTGCGCATGGAACACTGTGAGTCTCCTCTCTTGGCTTCCTCGCTAAGCCCTCGTTCGTAAACCCTGGCAAATTGTGTCATTTTGTCGGGATCTGCTTGAAACGCAGAGAAAAAGGACGGAAGATTTGTCCTGCGCTGCGACTTTCCCTGATAAATGTGTCCTATTTGCTCCTAGTCTGAGAGTAGGTGGCTGGTTGTTAATGAGGAATCTTGTAGTGTGGGGCTGAGCCTGGCATCTCCGGCAGCAATAAAGGAAGACTTACGTAGATGGATTTTTATATGTGTTATGTATGAACGGGAACGTTATCCATCCAGATATTTGCATTCTAGATTAATGATTTCAAAATGGGGGAGGGATGGTTCGCTTGGGCAAGGAGGGAAGGGGGGGGGGGGGGGGGGTTCCCTATGTCATTGACGGAAGAGGTGGTTACTTTTGTCATTGGGGAAAGGGTCGTTCGCTTGGGAAGGAGGGAGGACTGCTTCGCTTGGGCATTGAATGAAGGGTGGTTCGATTGGGCATCAAGGGAGAAGGTGCTTAGCTTGGGCTAGGAGGAGGATAGGGGGAGGGGGGAGGGGTATAGTTTCGTTATACCATTGACCATCGATCAACACACTTTGTTAAGGTTGCTGTATATATTTTCCCCATACTGCATGCTTTACACCATAGGTGAATTGATCCCAGGATCAATAAATTAAATTTGTCGATATTTGAAGCTCTAAAAAAATATACGCCGAAGGCAATATATATATATATATATATATATATATATATATATATATATATATATATATATATATATATATATATATATATATATATATATATATCCCTGAGTGATATAGTGATCAATTATATTATTATATGAGGGACATAAATTATGCCTTTTCCTCGTAATTTTCTCACTGGCTTGTTCCTACTTGACATTTTTTCCACACCTTAAATGTAATAGTATTATTGACATATAAAAAATATTGATATCTGAATATTATATCAGAGATAGCATTGTTTATCTCATCCAATAGCATTTATTTGGGATTAGCAAGAGGACTTTAATTGATAATTGCTTTGATCGAGCAGCGATGAAGATGTTAGAAATTCTCTTTATGAAATTTTTTCACACATTATACCTTATCGCGAGCGCTCTTTTAAGCTCTTTATTCTCTATTTATGCCCCCCTCTCTCTCTCTCTCTCTCTCTCTCTCTCTCTCTCTCTCTCTCTCTCTCTCTCTCTCTCTCTCTCTCTCCAATGCAAAGAGAAATTTAAATCAGAACAAAATTAAATCATGGTTCCCTACAGAGGTGGTGATTCGCTGTGTGGAAACGCAACGACGAGCCTAGTTATCATGGTCAACGACGCATTGAGGGGTTTAGTTAACAGGATTAATGACTTATTGAGAACCTTAGTTATCACGGTAAATGAAATGACAGAAACACTATTTTAGATGCGTTAATTAAGCTGTGCGTCGAGCAAAGAAACACTTGATTTATAATTAGACACAATAAAGAGCTTGGAAGTAGCGCACTAACAAATAAAACAATGCAATAAAACTATTTAATAAAACGTTTCCCAATCGAATAGGAAATATATTCACATACACATCAGGCATTTTGTCGACGATCTTACGAATATTTCGTACAAGGTGCTAACTGTTCTTAATCCTATTAATCTAATTAGCGTTCTCTGTTCTGCCACTAATCCGCTTATATGCACAACCCCACACTAACTCTGTCCTCTCAACACAGCTCTTGTACTGATGAGTTGTCTGCAAGTAAGATCTCACCCTACTGCAATATATGGGCGGGGGGGGGGGGGTCCAAGGTTCAAGACCTCATGCTCAACAAATTATAATTTGTTGTTGCATGCTTATGGATCCCAATTGTGAATGAACACCAACATGAGGAG
>NC_091166.1:37370947-37480947 GCF_040958095.1 Procambarus clarkii
ACATACAACTTTTTCTGTCCATTTATTTGTCTTTTACCAACTCCATTTATACTCGTTTATCTTCAGTGTTTGTTAATTAATTGTAGTATCTTCATTTAGAATTCTGTATAAACCTTTGGTGGTATAATTCTACTTGCCTAGCTCTGTAAATAATAAGGCTCAGAATTAATCATTAGCATCTGTGTAAACCAAATTAACTTTGTAGATTATAAGCCCAAAATTGCTGAAAAAAATATCCCCACTAACTCGCCTGAAATGCAATGAAAGTGATAACATTTCGGTCCATCCCGGACCCTTATATCAAGTGTGTCGAATGGACTGAAAAAAGTTAATTACTTCGATAGGTATTATTTTACAAAAGCATTAGTCGGAAAGCTTTTCGTAGTCATAATTAAATCGTAGATACCAATTTTCTTTGTTATTTGATTACGGTCTGAGGCTCATTTGCTCGTTAGATGACAGTAAACATTCATTAATCTTGAGTATTGTTCTATTCGACCTTCTCTGTATTTTCAGTCGTTTTCCTTAGTCTTCCTCTTGCCTTCTCGAGCATTGGATTCTTTTTCGTCCACTTCATCTCCCTTCGTTACTCCCCTGTGTCGTAATTGCTTTCCTCTGACTTGCCCTCTGTGACCTTTTTCCCCCCTGTTTCTCTGGTGTTGTTATTTACGTTAGCTAGGGCTTGCTATCTTGCAATTTGTTGATAGTTCTGATATCTGTTGTTCTCTCTCTGTTGATATGCCTGTTCTTTTTGGCTAACTACTGCAAAGATGACGTAACTAGGTCTCTTTCTCCCTCTCTCTCTCTTTCTTTCCGTTTGTTTACTAGTTCTTATGATAAGTAGATATGATAAGTATCATACGATATCTTAAGTAGATATATTTATAATAAGCTTCCTTGACGTAATTTAGGTAAATATTTCCCAATTTAACATAAGGGTTCTCTCTACAGTGTAAAGGAACACTGTAGTTCTCGTTCCATTTATACATTTTCGGAACACTGCATTACATGTTCCATCCATTTATTTATGTAACACTTCATTTCACGTTGAATCCATTTGTGTACGGAACACTGTAGCTCTCGTTACATCCATATATTTACGGAACACCTGCCCAGCAACAGCACTTTCAGTTATTTGTTTTGTTTATTTCTCTCTTTCTCTCAGCCTACTTGTCGTTCCCCTCTCTCTCTCTCTCTCTCTCTCTCTCTCTCTCTCTCTCTCTCTCTCTGAATCACTTTGAGCCTATGTTTTGCCCTATTTCTATTTCGGGTAGTTTGCTTATTCGCTGAGGTTGTTACAAGAAATTAACGATCACGTGAATCTTGAGGTTATCTTGAGATGATTTCGGAGCTTAGCGTCCCTGTGGCCCGGTCCTCGACCAGGCCTTTTTTTTGTTACACATCCCCAGGAAGCAGCCCGTAGTAGCTGTCTAACTCCGAGGTATTACTTACTGTTAGGTGAACAGTATCGTCAGGGTGAAAGAAACTCTGCCTACTTGTTTCCACCTCCATTGGGGAGGTGGAAACTGCTCTACTAACTGTTTCATTGTTCTCTCGCTCACAGCCCGTCCTCATCAACAAAGGTTCATTCCATACAGCTGCCAAACCCCTTGTATAAGAATGAAAAACCATTTACATACAACTTACAACTGAGTTGTGTAAACCGTTGGAACATTAACGTTGTTCCAACAGTGCTTTGTTGACGTCTGTTAGAACCCCAACTTTGTAGCTGAAGCATTTACAAACACACATAATTGTCAACGGAGCCTAAACCCCTAGCTTTACGTACACCTAAGTATGCACAGTATGCTAATATTTAGTATCAATTAATATTTAAGAAAAACATTTGTAATAATTAGCATGTTAAAATTAATGTGTTTTTGGGGTCGGCAGCTGGATGGAAGGGAGACAGCAGCTAGAAAACCGCTTGAACAAACTATATTTCTCCCAAAGACTTTCATGGTGGCTGCTTCATTATTCACTCAAACATTATCTTCCTCTCTACCACACTTTTGTAATGGCTCCTTCATTATTCACTTCACAGGCTCGTCTACCTATAATAAAATCGACCATTTTGAACACTACATTACCTTAATATTCAAAGGTTCAGAGACAGCTTGGCTTTAAGAGCGTCGATACATTACAAACACAAGTGTGCAAGAGGAAGACAATTTCGATATATAGAGAAGGTAACGCATGGAACAGAAATGGAAAAAGGTCTTGAACACTGTACCTCGACGATGGATTTCTATCCCTGTAGCAGTCGACTCCTTTCATGTCCGTGACCTGTGTGTATATAATTTTTCTGCAAAACTCCATTGCACAACTCCTGCAGACACGCTGGTTTTCCCCTTCACCGTCCCTGGCAGGAGGAAATCGTGTTTCGTCACGGGGCGTCTCTGGTTCAACTCGGGCCTCCTGCTGAGTCTTTTGCATATGAACGCCTGAACTTTTAACATTCAGGTCGAGGGTGAGCCAGGAGGCTCTGGCCCTGGCTTTCAGGCCATGGTTGATCAACACGACGGAATAAGTTTTTTCTCGCCTTTAAAAAAAATGGTTTTTGATGTGGCACAAATACCAGTGACTCTCAGAGAGTGTGTAAGACCGAGTCCAAGACGGTGCCCAAGATTGTTATATTTGTGATATTTGATCACAACACAACAAGTTGTGGACGTGGGATATTATATATATATAAATATATATTTTTACTTTGCTGTTGATAGAAAAGTCTGCTTTGCATGAAGTTCCTTTAAATCGCATTATATTCAGCCTGCATCATGTTCAACTGGCATCAGATTTAGCCTGCAATATTTTATTCAGCATGCATCATGTTCAGCCACCATCTTGTTCAGCATGAATAATGCTTGTTCCTTCTTCATCTTGTTCAGCATGCATCATGTTCAGCCACCATCTTGTTCAGCATGCATAATGTTTGTTCCACCTTCATCTTGTTCAGGTGGAACTCTTGTCTCTTGTCCTCTTGACTGGTGGAACTAAACTACGTATAGATAATAAACGAAACATTACTACCAGTGTAAATCTCTGAATGATTTAAAGACCTTGTTTTCCCTCACTTTAACAGGCATTAGAGAAGAAGAAATCAAAGCGAATATAGACAAACGGTCTTTATCACTTAGTGTATACATCAAAGGCTTTTTCAAAAAGGCTTTTGTTTGGTTTTGTGGCTAATTGCCTTCATAAGTTTATGCGATGCACCGTGTTCCTCCATTAACATTTGCACGGAAAAGGAACTGAGCAGTTCTACCAGCTGGTGGAGGAGGCCTGGTTGAGGACCGGGCCGCGAGGATGTTGAGCCCTGAAATCATTGCAAGGTAAACTCGTTCTGTCGTTAGCGCCTTGTCATAAAGCAGGTTGCAACATTCTAAACTGGTAAAGAATTAGAGGAGTTGAAATACGATTTGGTGATTGGTCATTGCTACTTAACGACTCACCAATACCATTTGATATAGCAATTTTGACTGTAGTTAGACCGTCGAACAGCTGCATGCTCGGTGGTTTTCTATTGATTCAAAGGGAAGATGGCAGACCTGGCGGACAGCTAGGAGCTGGAGTTAGGCAACAATCACCTCACCCAATTCTTCGACGCTCCGCCTACGACTAAGGAGGTTAAGGATATAGTAGAGTGAGGTGTACCCATACTTATGTACAGACCTTTCCTTGTAAGCTTGCCAGGCTAACCATAACCCGTTCTTCTTGACCCACTCCTGTGCCAGGTAAGTTACGGGTTCACCATTGCCCGTGCTACTTGGAACTAGTTTCGAGTAGCTGAATCAATAACAACAACTATAACTTGTAAGCTCTCTCTCTCTTACGGGATATTCATGCCCATGCCACCTCTTGGGTGGCTTAATCTTTATAAATCAATCTCTCTTTCTCTCTCTCTTCCCTTACTCATACTCATGCCTGTGTATGAGTATACTCATACTATACTCTTGGGGTGACAATCTTCATCAATCTTGCAAGCTCAGTATACCCGTGTCTGTTGAACATCTGTTAAACGTGTATATTGATGAGTGTGTTCCTGAAGATCTCACATTGGTGACGAAACGTCGAACAATAAAATGATAAGTATATCAGTGTTGCTTCACCGTCCAGATGGTAGAAGATATTTGCATAGCATGGAAAATATCAATTAGAAAATTAACAAAATTCTCAATGCTGTTGTGTTTAATGACATGTGTATTAGAGAAAACCTGCTCCCAAAATATACTTATAATATATATAATGTACATAAAATATATATATATATATATATATATATATATATATATATATATATATATATATATATATATATATATATATATATATATATATTAAACAATGTATATATATATGTGTGTGTGTGTTACTATTTATATATGCAGATTGATATTATGCAATTTATGGGTCATGTTCGTCTGAACGGAAACTGATAATACAGGGGCAAATATATTGCATCATTATTGGATTTCTCCTTTTGGGAAATACCACATATGATGATCGGGAAGAGGACCAGGAGGGGAGAGATTGAGAAGGACGCCACATGGAACAGGTGGAAGGGAAGAGGAAAAGGGGTGCAGGAAAATGGTGAAGGGTGTTATGATCAAGGAAAACATCTCTGAGAAATTTGGAATGAGAAACTAGGAGAGAACGGCAAGAGGGACAAGACAATCATTGAGGATCAGTGGAGTGAGTGGAAGAAGGAAAGTGTGAGGAACAGAGAATGTGGGAGAAATAATGAGAACAGTGAAGAGGGGAAAAGGAGTGAGAAAAAACGGGAACAAGGGGAAGAAGACTATGGCACAGGATGGTAAGACTATGACACCTATTTTTTCCTCCAAAGGGGCATGGAGGACAAGCATACATTTAAGGCAGGTGAGCAGAAAGGTAAACCTGAGCAAGGTCAGCAGACTTGAACAGCAAGGTCAACAGACTGAGCAGTAAAGTAAGCAGACGAGGAGGTGCCTGAGCGTGTCATACACAGTAGTAAGGCCACCATTACAGGCTCAGGATCCAGAGCACAGGAAGTTCTAGAAGGGGCAATCACAGTCGGGGAAATTTCAATTCCATGGTGAACAGGAGTACCCAGAACATCTAGACTGAACTGAGATTACCCACTGAAGCGAAACTCACTGAAGCGTCCCCACCTCTCCCTAAACACAACTCGCATGCCTACAAAGGTTAGAATAGGAATGGGAAGATAAAGATGAAAGGATGAAGCCATGAAGAAACTAGGAGCTAACAAATACTAAAAAGAATGGAAAGGTGATGAAGTTTGAGAACTAAGAAGTTGTTAAAGGGTTGTAAATGTGAAATGGTAAGAAAGTAGATAAAGGGTGGAAAAATGAGTAGTAAGGTGAAGCATTTAAAAGGCTAGTAGTTAAGGGGGAACATCACTAGATGGCTGAAGGGGTTAAGAGGTAAGAATACAGGGAAGGTTAAAGAATAAAGAACTAGAGGATTAGAGGTATAAAACATAGAGATTAAAAGGTAAGGGGCTAGGAAAATAGAGGGGTAATGACGGATACACTTATGAAAGGGTAAAGGGGGCTAGGATTATGAAGAGATAAGGGGGGCTTTTATAACGCAAAAAAGTGCTAGAAAACCAGAGGCACAAAATTATTGCATCTAAAACATAAGACAATAACAAATTTCTAAATAATCAAGCACCGCAACAATTACCAAATGAAGCTGTAGTAGATCCGTGTGACAAGCTACGAGAATTGTCACTCTAGACGTGAGGTGAAGGTTCGTCTTATCACAAGTGTTCCAGGTAAGAACCGAGACACAGGCTAACCATAGCCCGTGCTTCTTGGAACTTGTTCCGAGTAGCTGAATCTATAACAACAACAACAACACAACGAGAGCCGAGAGAAGGTCAGCTCAGAAAGTGAAGACAACACTCATTTGCTCGCTGGTGAAACCCCCAAAAAATCTTGCATCCAAAAAACATTTTTGTCTGGTTCACACAGGGGTTTTAAACAGGGTTCATTTGGGAAGATCCCTGGCTCAACTCAGGTCAATCACGAGGGCTTCGAGCGGAGAGGAAAGCATTCCACTCCAAGCTGTAGACTTACTGTAATCAGAATAACCAAGCGAACAACTGAGCTGTACAGGTTGGGGTGACTTGGAGAGGGTGTAGTAGAAGAGATTAAGAGAATGGAAGACAGTGTTTTTCTTATGGTTCTGTGTTTAAAAAATCACACTCTGAAGGCGTAAGATGACGAAGATGATGTAGTTAGTGTGTGATTTTAGAGACCATGAGAGGGGAGTGTTTTACTGATAGTTCAGGCTTTTGAGCTTATCTTGAGAAGGTGTAAGATGTGGAGAAGGGTGTAGTAAGTAAAGGAGAAGGCAAAAAGGGGGAGGAAGGGGTGTTTGTTGATGGTTATTTATAATGGACTCACCCAAGAAAGGAGTAAAATGAAGCTGGGTTCTAATGGAATGAAAGAAATCGAACGATGAAAGGAAACGAAAGCAAAGTGGTGAATAATTAAGAGGGATAGGAAACATAGTAAAAGGGAGATAAGGATAAGGGACTAGGAAGGTGAAGAAACCTGAAAACTAGTAAAGAGGTAAGAGGACTAGGAAGATAAAGAGTCACGAGTGAGAGGCAAAAAGAGCGTAAGGTAATTGGGGAGAGTATTAGCGAGGGGAAGCAGAGGGGAGGAAGGCAGGAAGGGAAACGAGCAGAATCCTCTTGCGTCTGTCTGATGGTAATTGCGTGGGAGAGCTGTAGCATCACCTTGGCCGCCTCTGTACGGGGGGAAATTTGCTTGGAAAGTATTTGTTTCTGTTTGTATTTGTGTGTGTGTATTTGTGTGTGTGTGTGTGTGGTGTGTGTGTGGGTGTGTGTGTGTGTGTGGTGTGTGTGTGGGTGTGTGTGTGTGTGTGGTGTGTGCGTGTGTGTGTGTGTGTGTGGTGTGTGTGTGTGTGTGTGTGTGTGTGTGTGTGTGTGTGTGTGTGTGTGTGTGTGTGTGTGTGGTGTGTGTGTGTGTGTGATGTGTGTGTGTGTGTGTGATGTGTGTGTGTGGTCTGTATATTCGCCCATTTTTACTCACCTGTTTGTGCATGCAGGATCGAGCTCTAGCTCTTTGACCCCGCCTTTTCTAGGTGTTGGTTGTTTAATGCGTGTAAGTGTGTGTGTGTGTGTGTGTGTGTGTGTGTGTGTGTGTGTGTGTGTGTGTGTGTGTGTGTGTGTGTGTGTGTGTGTGTGTGTGTGGCGAATCGCCTAGATGTACAGGATCCAGCATCGTCTGTCGATCACTCCCGTCTTCGTAATATTCTAATATATAATTTTTTACTTCTCATGATTTTTGTTGTCGTATTTAAATTTATAAATTTGTGGATTGAGTTCGATTTGTTCACTTCTTCGTCTCTACCATTCCACCTATTGATAACTTTAACACTAATGAAGGTGTTCTGGCAACACCTCTGCGACTAAGATTTTGGCCCGGTTTCTTTGTCTACTTTGTCAATGCTACTTGGATTATTGTATTTCGCAATGTTCTCTCCTATTGTGCATATGGACATAGGAAGCAGAAGGCACCACTGAAGGTCTGTGTTACTGAATGGCAACCTTTCCATTCATCTACCACCCTGTCGACACACCGGTACTGCCTCGCATTCTTTCTGATTGCAAACCTCTCCAGCTGATAGGTATTGTACCGAAGTCTGAGCAGTGATGATGGTTTTAAGATCTCTCATATCATCCCTCTTAATACCTGAACAATCAAATAGCCTCATACTGGCTGTAATATTGTTTAGAGCATTATATCCACAATCATTCATAGATAGGATGAATAGATAGGATAGCATTTGAAACGTTCTTTCATTCTGTAGACAAGCTTGAAATAATAACAGACCCTAGGACGGCTGTGCCACTCACAGGATGAGAGAGAGAGAGACAGAGAGGGGTTGCCAAGTTGGTAATATGAACAAAATACAAACGTGCTGAGGGAAAATAGAGAAATACATTGACATAAGATTGGTACAAGGATGGACACAGACTCGTCGATACTTTCAGACGCACAGAAACTGACAGAGAAGACGTCTGCCTCCAGTGAAAGGAAATCGGACGAGTCCTGCTCACACTTCCCACATGTCAGGGAGAAGGAAGATTTGATGGGACGCGGGTGTCACCTCGGCTTCTCTTATGAGAATTCCATCCAATTTGCATCTGTGTGTGTGTCAAATTATATCAAAAGATTTTGTAATTTTTGCATTTGTATCTGAATGTGTTCGATGTTGTATACAGTATTTAATGTCTTGTCCAACAACGATTCTATCTTCTGGGTTTTCAAGGTGTATTAAACATGAATCACATGATAAGTTTTCCATGTTATGTAGACACCACCACACTTTATGACCTGTGTAATATATATTATATATATATATATATATATATATATATATATATAACATATACACACATACGAAAAGAATAGAGGTAGTAGAAGAAAATATCAGTGTTCAGTGGGGATCCACAAGGTCTTCTCTTAGTACTCTTTATATTCTTCTCCGAGGCTATGGGTCCCGACACTTCTACCAGAGGTGTTACCTCTTTTTATATATACAAATATATATATATATATATATATATATATATATATATATATATATATATATATATATATATATATATATATATATATATGACAATGTCAGACCACGGAGGAAAAATGAAACAGGAAATTTCCTTAAGTACTTTCGTATATTAAATACATCTTCAGAAGGTCTGAAGATGTATTCTGAAGATGTGGACCTTCTGAAGATGTATTTAATATACGAAAGTACTTAAGGAAATTTCCTGTTTCATTTTTCCTCCGTGGTCTGACATTGTCACATTCTTAATCACGTGTTTATTTTCGTGATATACACACTATATATATATATATATATATATATATATATATATATATATATATATATTGTGACGGTAACGCGTTGGTGTTCGGCTGTTTAAGGCTAGGGGTATGGCCTCGTCACATAGTTATAAAAAAAATAGAAAAACTGGAACTTCGTCTGTGGTAAGGTAAGGAGAAGACACACAAAACACAAGTAAAACTTTAACAATGAAATTTTAATTACGTTAAATAAATCAAAACATGAAAATATGGACAAACAAATATGTATAATAAAATCAATGAATCAAAATAATAAGAATACTTAAATGACACAATGAAAAGTTACGTTAAGGCAAAATAACAAGAAGTGCAACACAAAGGTAAGTGGGAGGTGCTGGAATATTGGCTTAAAGCCACCACCTCTCTCAGTACACGCTAACGTCTAGCTGGGAGGAGTGCTGGCTACGAAAGCACTGAACATTCTGAGGACTGATGTTGGGGCGACCCCAGACATCAGGTAGTATTGGGGGCGAGTGCAGGTGCAGCCAGACCGGCGACCAATCAGCGGAGCCGTAGCGATCAACGGGTAGTTTGGTGGTTGGAGTTCGAACAGGTGGCTGGATGCATACGTTTCTGCTCACCCTGGCAAGCCTTGCTGGTGCTGGTGTTGTTGTCGTTGTTGGACATTTCTTCCATAGTCTTTTTATATAATTGTGAAGACGTAATTTTGGAGGGAAGAGCAGGCTCAATCTCTTGAAGGAGATTATCGTCACAACTCTCCCCCGAAGCCTGCGGTTCTGGAAGAAGTACGTCGTTATGTGGTGGAGTAATGGATGGAGTCGCTTCTACTTCATAAACTCTGGAGAGGGCATCGGCTATGGTGTTGTCAGAACCCTTGATATAGCGGATCTCCAGGTTGAAGTCTTGTAAATACAGAGCCCATCGTAGAAGACGCTGGTTGGTGAATTGGGCTTGATGTAGGAAGCGGAGAGGGTTGTGGTCTGAGAAGATGGTGGTAGACCTGGCGCCTTGTAGGTACGGAGCGAAGTGTTGGAGGTTCAGGACGATGGATAGTAGCTCCTTTTCAATAGTGCTGTAGTTCCTCTGGTGTGGTTTCAGTTTGTAGCTGTAGTAGCTGACAGGTAGAACTTCCTCGCCTCGTTGTTGCATCAGGACACCACCAACGCCGGTACCACTGGCGTCGACATGAAGGACGAAAGGCTTGGTGATATCTGGAGAGGCGAGAATGGGGTTAGAACAGAGGAGGAATTTGAGTTGTTCGAAAGCAACGGTTTGCTGCATGGTCCAATTATACCGTTGCTTGGGACTGGTTAATAGAATTAGAGGTGTGGCGACTGTACTGAAATTCCTCACAAACCTACGGTAGTAAGAGGCAAGACCAAGGAAGCGCAGGAGCTGCTTCCTGGTGGTAGGCTGTGGATACTGTAGGATGGCTTGAGTGTGTGAGTCTAACGGAGCTATGCTGCCACTCCCAATAACATGACCCAGATAACGCACTTTACCTTTCGCGAAAGTGGACTTGCCCAGGTTGATGGTGAGGCCGGCTGTCAGGAGCTTGGAGAACAGACGTCGCAGCTGGAGCAGATGTTCACTCCAGGAGTTGGAGGCTACGACGATATCGTCCAGGTAGGCGTATGTGTTATCCAAGCCCTGGATGACACGGTTGACAGCTCTTTGAAAGGTGGCCGGGGCATTACATAGTCCGAAAGGAAGGCGTTCATATCTGAAAAGTCCAAAAGGAGTGATGAAGGCAGATATCTCTTTAGCGCGCTCCGTTAGACACACTTGATAGTACCCCTTAAGCAAGTCCACTTGGGACAAGTACTGGGCACTACCAATGGCATCAAGGATGTCATCTATCCTTGGCAAGGGGTAAGCATCCTTGACAGTGACAGAGTTCAGTCTACGATAGTCAGTGCACAACCGCACCTTACCTTGGGGTTTGGGCACCAAGATACAAGGTGAGGCCCAGGGGGACTCACAAGGTGTAGCCAGTCCATGGTCCAAGAGGTACTGCACCTCAGCACGCATGACTTCCTTCTTGCTCGGGCTGATTCGGTAGAAGGGTTGACGAATCGGCCGGGTGTCGGGGAGCAGTTGGATGTCGTGCTGGGTAACATTACACTCTTGGGGATCATCTCTGAACAACTCTTGATGTTCTCTGAAGATCTTGACGAGAGGTGCACTATGATTATCCTGAAAGTATTTGGGAAGATCATTAAGGATTTCGGAATTAGAAAGCGCTGACTCCTTGTCAGTGCTTTCGGGAGGAGAAGCCGGGAAGGTCTCACTGTGGATGTAGGGTTCTGTGAAAGTAGAATAGTTAATCAAGACAGTGGGAGGAGTACCATTATACTGCTTCAGGAGGTTGACGTGGCACAGCTGGGTCTTCCGCCGCCTATCTGGAGTCTCTATCACATAATTATTATTATTCCTGCACTCTTTGACGCAGTAGGGTCCTGAAAATCTGTTCTGTAAAGGTGAACCTGGGATAGGGAAATAAGCAAGGACGAAGTCTCCCGGCTTGAATTTTCTTACTTTGCTGGTCTGGTCGTAATGAGTCTTCATTCTCACCTGGGCTTTCAATAGATTATCATGAGCAAAGCGGTGGACTCTCTCTAGAATGTGTTGAAGGTTTTGAAGAAACTGGGGCACATTCTGATGCTCACTGAAGGTGGCATCTCTGAGAGAGTCTTTGAAAGCCTTAAGGGGAGTACGGCACTTACGGCCGTAGAGCATCTCATAAGGAGATACTCCTAGGGACTCATTGGGGAGACTTCTGAAAATACACATTATTAGGTCAATCTGCTTATCCCAATCCTTTGAGGTTTCACTACAAAACTTTTTCAAGAGTGCTTTGATGGTCTGATGACTACGTTCAAGAGAACCCTGTGAAGCAGGATGATAGGGGCTGGACAATACCTGTTTGATGTTGAACTCCTCCAGTGTCCTTTTGAAGAGATCACTGGTGAAGTTGGTGCCACAGTCACTTTGAATCTCCCTGGGAAATCCGTATTGAGTGAAGATCTTCAATAGATGTTTGATAACCGTAGCAGCCGTGATGTTCTTCACTGGAACTGCTATGGGAAATCTGGTGGTAGGACACAGGATGGTTAGGATGTAGGCGTTACCTGAACTGGTCCGAGGTAAAGGACCAACACAGTCTATTATGAGTCTGTGGAAAGGTTCCGCAGGCACCTGTATGGGAATCAGTGGTGCTCTGGGAATGGAGACGTTCGGTTTGCCTGCCATCTGACATGTATGACACTGTTTTACGTACTGTTTGACGTTGTTTACCATACCTGGCCAGTAGTAGTCTTGACGAATCCCATGGTAAGTCTTGTTGAAGCCGTAGTGGGAGAATGCTCCATGGGCCAGGTGTAGAATAGTGGGCCGCAGGCTGGTGGGAATCACAAGTTGTTCGGTGTTGGCCCAATCGTCCTCCTCCTTCAGTTTACTGGGTCTATATCTGCGGTAGAGCAAGTCGTTCTCTAGGAAGAACCCAGGAATACTGTCGGGTTGAGTCTCAGCCTGGAAAAACAATGGTGTTAAAGTAAGATCTTCCCTCTGCAACTTACGGAACTCCAACTTGGTCAGATGCGGGGGTAGTTTCTGAGGGTCTTGAGGGACAGCGGTAGCAGTAGAGTCAGCTGGCTGTGGACGTGCGGCTTGTGCACGGGTGGTCACGAGAACCGGAGGAGAAACTTCATCACTCTCTTGAACCTCTGCTGGAACATACTCAAGAATAGGGTTACTTGGCACAGAGTTACACACCTGGGGTTTGTCCATGACGATCAGGTTGGTCGGTTGCAGGTCTTCTGCCAAGTCGTTGCCTAGGAGAAGTTGCACTCCAGGCATGGGAAAAGGCTTTTCCCTGACGGCGACTTGGACTTCCCCGTTCACGTAGGGACAATCCAGGTGGACTCTGGCGAGAGGGTATGGAGTAGTAGCAGTGAGGTCAGTGATGAAGACCGTTTCCCCGGTGTAGACTATGTTGGGCACAGCCGACTTCAAGATGATCGATTGTAGAGCCGCTGTGTCCCTCAAGATCTTCAATTTGAAACGTCCCTCCGGATTTGAACCGTTGGCAGAGACAGTTCCAGTATACAGGTGGTTACTGAAAAGAGAAAGATCATTAACATCAACACCAACATTCATCACAGGCTTACCGGACTTAGGAGGAGTTGGTTTGGGTCGTTGTTGGTCAGTGGTTCCCTTGTATTGAGACTTACCACACTTGTCTATGGTATGTCCATAGAGTCTACAATACTTGCAGTACAGTTGTGAACCAGCTTGATCGGGGCTCACCTTCTCGTAACTGTACCACGACTTCTTACTGGAGGATGGTTCAGGTGTCAGCCGGTGGATGAGGCTGTAAGTGTCAGCCGACTTAGCACACTTCAGGTAGTCGGTTTCTTCTTTATCTGCTAAGTAGAGGCGGACAGGAGGCGGCACACGTCTCAAGAATTCTTCAACAAGCATCAGGTTGACGAGTTCTGTAAAAGTAGAGACATGTGCTGCTTCCAGCCATTTCATGAAATACCTCCGTTTCGTGTTGGCAAACTCGAGGAAGGTAGTGGTACTTGCCTTCAGGTGGTCACGGAATTTCCTTCTATAACTTTCTGTGGAAAGTAGGTAGGCGTCTAACACTGCTTGTTTCAGAGTGTAGTAGTCATTCTCAGACGCCAAAGTACTGAGTGTGACTGCAGCTCTACCTGTAAGATGGACTCTGAGAAGTGTGGCCCATTGGTCGACAGGCCAACTGAGTTGATTAGCAAGGGTTTCAAAGGTGGTAAAGAACACATCAACTTCTGCTTCTACAAAGGATGGCATTAACTTACTTGCATGTGATATATTAAAACTGATGGGAAGATTGGCAGTAGCTTGCTGGCGTTGAGCGAGGTGTGAAGTTTCCAACGTGTATTCCCGTTGACGACACTCAAGAGCCAGAGTCGCTTGTTGCTTGTCATGTTCGCGTTGTATTTCCAACTCGCGTTGTTTGGTTTCAAGCTGTAAGCGTTCCCGCTCCTGGAGTGTTTCAAGCTGTACTCTTTCACGTTCACGGAGCATTGCAAACTCACGTTCCTTGAGGGCGATTTCTTCCCTTCTTAAGGCAGCCTCACGTTCTTGTTCTTCCCTTCGTATGGCAGCTGCTCGTTCTTGTTGTTCGAGGGCTTCCCTTTGCTGCTCACGTTCAATCTTGGCCAGCTCTAGTTTGAGTTTCAGCGTTGCCAAATCAGTTTTATCTGCAATATAATAAGTTTCATGAGTTTCAGAGTCTATCTTACCTTGCTCTAAATAGTAATCCAGCAACAGGTTGTGTATGTCATTTTTGTTGGCTTGGTAGGGAACTTCTAGTTGATACTCATGTGCAAGAGTTTGTAGTTCAGTCCTCTTGGCACGACTTAAAGTCCCTATTTCACCTGCTGGATTTGCACGGAAAGTTTGGAGACGAAACATGGTGAAATTAGCAAATAAAGGTACACGAATGTTCAATAATGAAATGTCAGAAACAGGACAACGTGGCAACTGGTACCTATCCTGTGTGATCTTTAACAATTAACGTTAAGTGAAAGATATTAAATGATTAAATTAAATCAAGGGCGCAGGAAATCTTGTACCCGGTACTCATGTAAGAGGATAAGGGCAAGAAAATCCTACTAACAAATGAAACAAAGTTTCGAAAACAAATGAAACAGTTAAATGCTTCAAAAGTAAAATTGGTAGTCCAAGGATGTAGGCATACCTTGCCAAGTCTCTATAGGACATAAAGCAAGTTTTTCCTACTGAATTTAATATGATACTTACAGAATTAGCGAACTTTTGTGCTCTGAAAAAATAAGCTAATTCCCTACCGTTGTATGTATCATCATCTCTGACTGACGTGTAGGGGTGCGAGGTGTCAACTTGTGACGAGAACTGCTGCTGAGGTCCCAATTCAGCAACTAAAGTTCGAGCTAGAGGAACTATGGCCCTCTTTGTCCTCCTACAGTCAGATTGCAGAAGATTGGGTACTCTTGACCCGGGGCAGACCACAGTACCAGGGTACCAATATGATGATCTGTCAGAATGAGAAATATTCAAGGGACATAGATGGTAAACACGAGTAATAACAAGGAGGGAGAGATGACCAATTAAGAGTATGACTGCGGCCTACAGTCACCACGTAATCCAAAGTTGTCTCACCTTCACTATATGTTACTCTCGTAATGCACAATACACCGCACCTTATAAAAATGAAATTGAATGAAAAATAGTAAAGCTACGTTAACAAAGTTAAATACGCTTACCATAAATTACCACTTGGCACCAGTACCTGAGTGAAGCTCCCGGACAGGCCCCCATATAACTTGTGACGGTAACGCGTTGGTGTTCGGCTGTTTAAGGCTAGGGGTATGGCCTCGTCACATAGTTATAAAAAAAATAGAAAAACTGGAACTTCGTCTGTGGTAAGGTAAGGAGAAGACACACAAAACACAAGTAAAACTTTAACAATGAAATTTTAATTACGTTAAATAAATCAAAACATGAAAATATGGACAAACAAATATGTATAATAAAATCAATGAATCAAAATAATAAGAATACTTAAATGACACAATGAAAAGTTACGTTAAGGCAAAATAACAAGAAGTGCAACACAAAGGTAAGTGGGAGGTGCTGGAATATTGGCTTAAAGCCACCACCTCTCTCAGTACACGCTAACGTCTAGCTGGGAGGAGTGCTGGCTACGAAAGCACTGAACATTCTGAGGACTGATGTTGGGGCGACCCCAGACATCAGGTAGTATTGGGGGCGAGTGCAGGTGCAGCCAGACCGGCGACCAATCAGCGGAGCCGTAGCGATCAACGGGTAGTTTGGTGGTTGGAGTTCGAACAGGTGGCTGGATGCATACGTTTCTGCTCACCCTGGCAAGCCTTGCTGGTGCTGGTGTTGTTGTCGTTGTTGGACATTTCTTCCATAGTCTTTTTATATAATTGTGAAGACGTAATTTTGGAGGGAAGAGCAGGCTCAATCTCTTGAAGGAGATTATCGTCACAATATATATATATATATATATATATATATATATATATATATATATATATGATATTATGTATATTATACATGTCTAAAGAACATATACATTATATACATAATTAAACTTGATAACTTCTATACATTTTCTGACATCATAAGAAAGTTTTTCGGTGGTTTGTTATATCTACCAGATTTTTGTTTTACGTATCACTCTTAGAAAACTTACAAACAGTATTTAAACTGATATATGAAAAGTATTTGCATGGAAAACTTCAGGTTTCTAATTGAGAGTTAATATATTTTAATTTTCTTTCCTGGAAACTTTCGTGTTTCATAATATGGTTCCCTAATGGCTTCCGTCAGCCGGAGAGAGGAAGCCTATTAGGTTTATTGATCAATTACTGAATTTTCCTTGTGTACGAACCAAAACAGTTGGATCACTCTTTGGTACCAATATACACTGCTAGAAAAACAGTAACATCAGGTGAAAAGAAACATGCCGACTGTGTCTGTCCCATTGAGTGGGGCTCGAACCCAGGACCCTCGATTGAGGTACCCCTTCCTAGACTAGCCTTGAACTTATTTTTGATGATCACAAGGGGAAGACAAATGATATATTGAACTTAATCCACTATGCAGATCTCCTTTTCCTCTACATATCAATGCCTTGACATGACAGGGAATCATGTCAAGCTACTCTTTTGACATGACAGGTACAAGCTACTTCCTTGGCATGCCAGGATGGTGTGAGCTTCTCCATTGGGCTGGGTGTAGCTACATACACATGCACTTTCACATATTCACACGACGCCACATTTGACACATGTCACATATGACACAACCAATTTATCCATGAAAAATCCCCAGGATTGATTAGGAATTAATTCGTAATTGAGCTCCAATGTTCACCCAATAGTAATTTGATACTTGGCAGTAAAACCGATAGGCGGATCGTGTTCCAGGGGGGAAAGTTGTTGGTAAAGGCTTACCATGAGCAACGGAGAAGGGAAAGCGCTTAGCCTGCTAACAGGAGTCAGAGGGCATCAACTCTTGTAACCTCCCGAGTAAAAAAAAAAAAAAGGAAGAGGGTGGGGTAGGGGAGGGGGGGGGGGGGTAGGGTGAATAAAAATGAGTTGGAAAGAAAAAGACGAGGTGAAGAAGAGATGAGAAAAGATGGGCCATTAATTTTGTTCTTGTTCATCATTTTAAATCGCGACAGAAACACACACACGCACACACACACACACACACACACACACACACACACACACACACACACACACACACACACACACATATATATATATATATATATATATATATATATATATATATATATATAATAATAATATATATATAATTATATATATATATATATATATATATATATATATATATATATATATATATATATATATATATATATATGTATATATATATATATATATATAAGCAATTGAGGGAGTGTGAATTTTTCATAGGGATATTTCTATAGCAAAATTGTATCGACTTATTATAGTTTCTGAAATATGTATGTATACTACGTTCCAATATAGCAAAAGAATTACACAGTTTTTGTATTTTCACAATGCCGTTAGCTCTCTGCAATCCTTCATTCAAAATACACCTCTCCAACACACCTGATGCCATAAAACCCGGTAATTACCTATAACCCAGAATAAGTTTTCTCTCTTAAGAAAATATTTAGTCATTATTGACTGGAACGGAGCGAAGGAGGCCCTGGAGCCACACAAGTTACACTATAAACAAGGGTTCGAGTCCTACCTCATGCAGCCAGGGGCAAACTTTGGCATTAAGAGTGACACAGAACACGGGGTCAACACACGTAAATGACCGTCACTATAACCCTTCTGTACCAAGCTGCTAGGCAAGGATTTGAAGAGGGGGAAGAAGTCCGGACTGGGATTAGAAATTCTTGAAGGAGGACTCGGGAGTCTGGAAGGGGAAGGAGCTGAGAGCCTGGAGAAGGACTCAAGCATTTAAAAGTATCTGGAGGCTTAATCCTTCTTCATTCCTGTCATATAAACAGTAGACAACAATAGCGAGTCCGCAAACATTTCATTCCCTAAGATCATCGGAGACTTGAATGGGTCTACAAAAAGTGGCCGCCACGCTATTGTGGTTTGTAGTTTATACAACAGGGATGAAGGTAAGTAAAACCTCTTTAATGGTGCTTCAGATAAGGTTTAAAGTTACCAAAAAAGGATATATCAGATAACTCTGAGATCCAACCGTATCGTGAGCGTCTGCAGTGGTTAAGTGTGTTGAGCAACTCGCTCGTAATCTTAAGACCCGTGTTCGAATCTCCAATGGTCCTGGAAAATGAAATGCTATTATCCATGCAATTGGGGAGAGGGTTAGTTTAAGGAGAGGAGGAAAGTGCAACCAGGTCATAAATTATGTGGAAAGGGGGGAGGAAGGAGCCAAGATGCTGATGTCAGCACTCCAAAGTGGAGATACGAAACGTTGGGGACACTGGGCTGAAGGAAAAGATAATATGTTTGAAATTTATAATAATAATAATATTGAACACAAGATCTTCAGATCCATCTTCAGAAATTCTTCTACACAGGAGAATGTAGAAGAACTCCAATATACAAGAAAACAAAGAAAATGGAAAGGAGCCAGAAAGTGGAAGAGAAACAAAGAAACATAGACAAATATGGTAAACTAACCTAGTCCAAATTAACGGCAATGAATTGAAAAAGCAAAAACAGAATAAAAAATAGTTCGTTATTAGGAAACTATTGCAAGGTAAAAAAAAAGTCCCTAAATTCCCGAATTGCCCGATTAACCATATAAGTCTAAAAAAAGTGAGCTGACTCAAAATGAAAGTGAATTAACCATAAGGAATGTTAAACGAAACGACCAACAACTTGAAGTAATTTTAACATCTTAGAAGTTTTGTTTGAAAGGATTAGATCGAACTTGTACATGCCATGGCAAGTATTGAAAATAAAATTGTAATGACCAATGCAGGATAACTTTAGCAAATTTCACAAAAAATTTTCCCCTTCAAAGTCTACATAACCAAATGGTTGTGCCAAGAATCTGTCTTTCATCATTGTTTTGAAATTTAATATATTAATTCACTGTCGTTTAAAATAATTCCAAAGTTTATGGAGTATGTGCTGAATAAATCACATCTCTAACTTGAAGGAGGGGCAATGGGGCCATGCCCCTTTTATGAGGGGCACGGGCATGACACCGAACCACCTATGACACTAAATAAAATAACTGTTAATCCTGCAACATTTAAAGCGGCTAGCCCAAAGTGTGTCGACTCAATCCTCTCACTCAAAAGTTTCTTCTCTCAAAAGTGTCTGGACTCCAATTATAGATAGACATTCTCCTTTATATCTTTATACCCAAAGAAAGAATATCTGCTTTGACTGTCTAAAGTCTCTACTACATACAAGTTAACCATGACTGGGTCACTACACTGTGCTGTACCACACGCTGGCCTTGACTGGGTCACTACACTGTGCTGTACCCCACACTGACCTTGACTGGGTCACTACACTGTGCTGTACCCCACACTGACCTTGACTGGGTCACTACACTGTGCTGTACCACACACTGACCTTGACTGGGTCACTACACTGGGCTGTACCCCACACTGACCTTGACTGAGTCACTACACTGTGCTGTACCCCACACTGACCTTGCCTGGGTCACTACACTGTGCTGTACCCCACATTGACCTTGACTAAGGGTCAATACACGGTCACAACTCGCTGTCGCAAACAATCACTAAAATGCACAACAGATATAATTCTTCACCATTCACTGCACTCTTCAGCATCGGTGAATAATGTCACTGGTCATTTACCTGACTTTACCTTAAGATTCCTTAACGGTCCCAGACCGTTATAAGTTCGTCAAGCAACAACTCGACTCTTGCAGTCGTTGACTGCCCGACGCAAGCCAGACCTCCCGAGGCTCCTTACGCACCGACTTCCCTTCAGAGTCGGGACAGCCTCGCCTCCATGCAATACCTCATCAACAATAGGCTGCGGAGCGCCCCAACAAGGCCCTCCGCACTTGAGAGGGGATTGCGCAGCCTGGAACAAATGCCCCAGAGCGCCGAGTGACCTCAAGTTCCTACTTGACTCCAGCTGTAGTTAATTATCCTTTGTAATTACCAACCCATATTATAAATATGGGTTGGTATATATATGGGCAACCCATATATATAAATTCTTTTTTCCCTTGAAAAATTCTTAGACTTTTTTCAAGTTTTGTTTTGACCAAAAGTTTATAAAATATTTTGTCTATGTTGTATCTAAAATCATCATAATATATATATGTATTTGGAGCCTGTTGGTCACTCAGCTCTTCAAAGCCACCATGCATTTTACTTCCTAAATATTTGTAAAACTTGTAATGGAGAGTGATACATTCGATCGAACTATGCAACAAAGTTTTTACATTTCTTCAGCAATTTCTTTCCATGGAGCTGTTAGGGACAGGCGGAATGACACATTTACCTAGAAAATCTTCAAAGTAGTAAATGGTTTTCCGGCTACGAGTTGGTCTTCCAGAGCCGCACGAGACAAGTTTTGGGGAGGAGATAGGGTCTATATGCCCACACGTGACTCAAATACACAGACACACACACACACACACACACACACACACACACACACACACACACACACACACACACACACACACAGGTGGAAACTGAGTACCCAAATGAGCCACAGGGACGTTAGAAAGAACTTTTCAGTGTCAGAGCAGTTAACAAATGGAATGCATTAGACAGTGATTTGGTGGAGGCTGACTCCATAACAGTTTCAAATGTAGATATGATAGAGCCCAGTAGGCTCAAGAACCTGTACACCAGTTGATTGAAGGTTACGAGGTGGGACCAAAGAGCCGAAGCTCAGCCTTCGCAAGCTCAACCAGGGGAGTACACACACACACACACAAACATTAGGAGGGCCTCGTGGCTGAGTGGACAACGCTTAGGGATCGTAATCCTTAGGGCCTGAGTTCATTTCCCGACCGAGGTAGAAACAAATGAGCAGAATTTCTTTCACCCTAATGGACCTGTTCACCTAACAGTAAATATGTACCTTGGAGTTACACAGCTATTGCGGCTTGCTTCCTGGAGATGTGTGCACATGTATATGTGAGAGGTACATTTGTATAACAGAAAAATAGACGAAAATAGACAGCAAATCAGTAAAAAAAATTCTTGCTATATAATAACATATTACAAACTTGTGTACAGAAAATTATGACACTAAGGATGGCGTATCATGCGAATATGTTTTTCCTTGAGAACCCTTCTAAGCTGAAAATACTAAACCAGTACGACTATAGAACTTTACCCGTCGGGGATCGAACGCCGACCTGCAAGAAGCGAAGCAGTCGCTTTTACCGAAGAAGATAAACGGTTGGACTGAAACTTACAAGCTCTCGATAAGCTTGTAAAGTTATGTGCCTTTTCCCTTATTCATACACAGTCCCATTATCAGCCTTTTAATTAATTTTTTTCTCCTTTCACTCCTGCTTCCTATTCTCTGTTCTTGTTTCTCAACTGACCAATCTTCCACTTAATACTTTAGCCCCCAAAGTTTATAATTACATTGGATGTAAACCAGAGCTGAGTCGATTATAAAATAAGATTGCCTTATTAAAAATTATGACGCAGGGGATTTTTGGTGCTATGAAGGAATTCTCCTGTTGTTGATGAATTGCATTAGCAAACGTGAGGCGAAATATTGCTCTCTTGATTCTTGCTTCAGTGTTTTGTGCGGAATACTGCTCTCTTTTGCGTCTTGTTTGATTCAGTTTGCTTCAGTTTGATCTAACGAAATACTGCTCTCTTGATTCTTGCTTCAGTGTTTTGTGCGGAATACTGCTCTCTTTTGCGTCTTGTTTGATTCAGTTTGCTTCAGTTTGATCTAACGAAATACTGCTCTCTTGATTTTTGTTTCAGTGTTATGTGAGAAGTACTGCTCACTTGATACTTGCTTCAGTGTTATATGCGGAATACTGCCCTCTTTTGCGTCTTGTTTTAATTTGACATAACGAAATACTGGTTTCTTGATTTTTGTTTCAGTGTTACGTGAGAAATACTGCTTTCTTTTGCGCCTTCAGTGTGGTCTGAGAAATACTGCTTTCTTTTGCGTCTTCAGTGTGGTCTAAGAAATACTGCTTTCTTTTGCGCCTTCGGTGTGGTCTGAGAAATACTGCTTTCTTTTGTGTCTTCAGTGTGGTCTGAGAAATACTGGTTTCTTGTTTCTTACTTCAGAGTGAAGTGCCAAAACCCAATAATTTTTCCATTGTTGCTGAAGGACGACCAAGGAAAGGGTCTGAAATTAAGGTTTATTAGGTTTGTGATGAGCCTCGTGTGGCCAGGTTTCATCAGTAGTGTGGACCAAACTGATTCAATTAGAGTGAAAAGTTATAATGACGCAGGCGGAGCGAGTGGCAGAGCCTGGTCGAGCACCTCCCGGCCGAGGAGGTGAAGGGCGAGGTGGTGGTGATGGTCGAAGTAGGGGTGAGGGGCAAGGTGGGGCGAGATAGGGGTAAAGGGCGAGGTGGTGTCTACAGCCACTCCTCCCTCTATGGGTTACAAAAAGAAAGGTTTATCAGTTAACTTTTGATTTCTCCCGTGACGAGAAAACGTATTTAGTATATGGGTTTATAATATACCAGACACAAACACAGAGACAGATGGAAAGGGGCACACACATACATATAGTCACAGACAGGCATATTGTGAAAGAGACAGCGAGAGACACAATGAGTCACTCGTGGAAATTGATCGATAAAGATACATATAGATACAAATCAGACTGAGAGACAGGGAGAAAGAGACAGACTGAGAGACAGGCAGAGACAGAGAAGCAGAGACACCAAAACCCACAAGGAGTGCAATTTCTTGATTTACGTTGGTGTGTTGTATATGTCTCCATTTATTATTGTTATTTCTCATAATTTTCTTGAATTTACTTCTGTTGAAATAATTCTGGGTCGACCTGGGCACCTGGTCAACCCTATATATAATATAAATTATATATATATATATATATATATATATATATATATATATATATATATATATATTTATTTATATATATGTCGTACCTAGTAGCCAGAACTCACTTTTTGGCCTACTATGCAAGGCTCGATTTGCCTAATAAGCCAAATTTTCCTGAATTAATATATTTTTTCAAATTTTTTTCTTATTAAATGATAAACCTACCCATTTCATTATGTATGAGGTCAATTTTTTTTTATTGGAGTTAAAATTAACGTAGATATATGACCGAACCTAACCAACCCTACCTAACCTAACCTAACCTATCTTTATAGGTTAGGTTTGGTTAGGTAGCCGGAAAAGTTAGGTTAGGTTAGGTTAGGTAGGTTAGGTAGTCGAAAAACAATTAATTCATGAAAACTTGGCTTATTAGGCAAATCGGGCCTTGCATAGTAGGCTGAGAAGTGCGTTCTGGCTACTAGGTACGACATTATATATATATATATATATATATATATATATATATATATATATATATATATATATATATATATATATATATATATATATATATATTATAGGGGTGGTTGGAGAGGCAAATATCAAAGTGTTCAGTGAGGATCCACAAGGTCTTCTCTGAGTACTCTTTATTTTCTTCTCCGAGGCTATGGGTCCTTACACTTGCACTAGAGGTGATACCCCTTCTAGGTTTATATATATATATATATGTATATATATATATTATATATATATATATATATATATTATATATATATATATATATATATATATATATATATATATATATATATATATATATATATATATATATATATATATACACACAATTATAATAATAATTTTGACACCCGTTTAATTATATGTATGTTATTATGTTTGGGAAAAGCTTGCAGCATAAAAACTGTTTACACAGCACACGGGATTTTAAACACTGAATGATTTTCATACTGCACAGCGGATATTAATTTTTTTTATCAGATATTTAAGTTAGGTGGAGGATATATCTGCATCATATTGAATAATAGTTCAGTTTGGGGTATGCTCATGCAGTACAGTGGATATAATTGAACTTCAGATTGCCAGTAATATAGTTATATGCGAATGAATAAAAAATCATTACAAATGATGGAGTGATGGGATTTAGGCCATAATCCGTGAACGGTCGTGTTTGAATGACATTTTAAAAATTTAGGGCATTTCAGGATATCCATAATGGTAAAAAAAAAATTAATTGTCTTTCCTGATAATTGTTTTACATGACGTAGAGAGGCGAGATATATGTTAACCAATCACAACTGTTAATAATGACACTTGTTTCAGCTTCGATCAGTAATGTTGTCTTTTTTTAGATGAGTTAAATATAATATTCTGGGCTCTGGGAGGAGTTTATTGCTGTTAAATGCATGCCTTTTTTTGTCTGCATAATTAGCTGTTGCTAACTATTACAAATTTGATGTATGGGTTGATAATCATATTAGGAAAATTAAATAAATTCAATGAAACAAAGTAATACAAAAAAGTTGAATAATTGTATAAGATTTGAAATTTTATTTAATTTGAAAAATCGATTAATGATAATTTTGCCAAAAGAACGCATGTGAACTTGAAATTATAATACTAATTAGATTTGCTAAACTGATCAGGTATTCGTTGTTGTGTGTGCAGGTGCGAGACCTCGGAAACAGGGCCGCGTGTGGCCAGGACACCGGTAAAAAAAAATCTTGGCCACAGTGGGAAAGTCTTTGACAAGTCTTTTTTTTTCTTTTCACAGGATGGACAATATCTCCTCGGTGCTCTGAGCGCTAATTACTGCGAAACTATTTTTTTGGGGTCTTTTTTTGTGAGGAACTTTTAATTTTTTTTTTACTCGGTATTTATAAGTACAACTTTTGTGTTGAGTAAAAAATAACAAACTGTATATTCTGAAGTGTAGTAATTTGCCGCATATTATAACAGAACTTGCGAAATGTTTAATCTGGTTTAATAAAATTAAATATAATCTTAATTGTGATGATACATATTCTATTGCTCACTGTAAGCAAGAGATAAAAGGCCTCCAAACACATTAATTATCCATAGTTTAATGAGCAGTTTAATTTATAATACATTCATTAAGAGAATATGTACGAATGTGTCTAGCAATATACTATTATGTGCTGTAACAAAATAAAACTATAAATTGCTGTGGAAAAGAAATTGATTAATATTGATTCATATTGAAGTAAGGAATACGCATATAAATATATTTTTGCCACAGTACACAAATCATCCTTGATATTTACAGTTCCATGTCAAATGGTAGACGAAACTGAACTTCCAAATGGGGCCTAACGAATGCAAGATGGAACTTAAGAATAAAATAAGTTTTTGGTTTGGTAATGGCAGAATGGACCGGAGTCTCAAAAGGGTTATTAAAGCCTCCATAATCCCTGTCTTGAACATAGGAATGTGGTATAATCTCTGTGTATATATATACACACCGTGAAGTAGGGTACACACATCTCGGTGTATATTTCCTAAGTGTAACACTGTAGATGTGTTTTATTATTAATGTTTCCGGTCGTGTAAACGCTATGACTCCCCTTCAAGGATTCGATCCTGGATTACGTGGTTTCCGGCACTCGATCCTTAATCAAAGAGGGAAAACGGCTTTTGTTTTTTTGCTTAACTGCCTTTTGAAAAGTCTATAAAATGTGCCACGTCTTGAATTAAATCCTCATTTTTTTTCTATTTATCATCTTCAGTAATAATGTTTTCGAGTGAAATCCTTACCTCAGACTTTTTTTTTGGCTGGGGCAGAAGACAACATGAGAGATAAGATAACGAGAAATGAAGGCACGATAGACGAGCAGTTTACAGTAAGCTACGGCCGAATAGTCTTTGTGCGTTCCTTAATGGAGTTAAATTCCATCCTTATCTCTCTTCGTAAACTAAGGAAGAACACTATTTTCACGTCTCGTTGTTTAAACATTAGATTCAAATTAAACTATTTTGCCATGGTCTTCTCCCTGTCATTTTGTCCGTGAAATGGTATCATGAGTCACCATTTAGGGTCATTCAGCTAGTCAGGGAACAAAGATATAATCATTCACTGCGAGACGTAAGCCATTACCTACAGGTATTACTGCAAAAAAAGAAAAAAGGTAAAGGAATGAGTACATTGAAAAAGTCTTGTAATTTAATTAAGTCGTTAATATCCAGGGTTGAAAATGGCTGAATGTCTGTCAACCATTCTAGGAAATAGTGAAGTTAAAAATTTAAATGAAATTATTCTCTGAATATATAAAAAATGAAAAATTTCTAAAAGTTTTGCACTTAATATTTATGCCAATAAAAATGGTTTAAGCAACAGGGGTGAATTAGCATAAGGTTTACTGCGAATAAAACTTTATAGTCGTTGTTAGATACGAATTTTATTCCCCCTTACAGTAGAGTGTTTGGAAGGGAGATATATATATATAAATATAATATAATATAATATATGTATATATTATTATAGTTTTGACTTCCTCTCTGTTAGTTTCTGTAGCTGTCTCATCTTTAAGCTTATATAACAAAGTCTTCTGCACACTACTCAACTTGCATCTTGCATTGCATTCTTGAGTTGCTTGTTAGGATACATTGTATGGGGCTAACCTCATCTTATTTTTAATGACGTCTTCAACATAACCAGTAGATGATGAGAGCACCTATGGTTGACCACGACCTGACTCTGCATTGTTCTTAACTTATTTTCCAATAGAGCTGTGTGAAAGAGCATTCTTGATGCTGGCATCAATAATATTTCACCTTTTGCATTGTATCTTTCATCATCATTTTGCAGTATTGCTTAAATATTTCTTCAGGATCGCTGCCTTCACATTCCATGAGAGTAAGTGGTCGGTGGTGATGATTATATATGCGGAAAAACCACATATGAAAAATATAGAATGCTAAACGCGTTTTCGGCTTAATTCGCCTTCATCTGAGCAGTGTAGAATGAATCAAAGTAATGTATTCATTCTATTTTGCATTGATGAAGGCGACTTAAGCCGAAAACGCGTTTAACATTCTTTATTTTTCATATGTGTTATTTGCGCATACTTGGATCAGTGTTTTGTTATCGTTGTTCTCTCTCTCTCTCTCTCTCTCTCTCTCTCTCTCTCTCTCTCTCTCTCTCTCTCTCTCTCTCTATATATATATATATATATATATATATATATATATATAAATATAAAATATAACTCGTATCAGTACATATAATATATAAATACTGATACGAGTTATTCCACTGGAGGAGTAGAGTCTGCCATAGTACCTGCATTACTCGGCGTCAATAAAGGTATTGGGTTGTTGTGTACACTCGGGTCTGAAAGCATTTTCATAAATAAATCATATGTATGATTATTCAGTTTAAATTAAATTTTCATGTAGCGCAGTATAATATTGAATAAGGAGCGGGGTATTATCCCAGATAATTGCAATCAGCGCAAATTATAAATTAATTAACCCAGTGATTAATTTACTGCCAGTGCAGGATTGTTCAGTGATTACTGATTAAGCTTAAAGTGTTTTATATATCAATTCATCTGTATTTTTGAATGGTAAATATTCGTTCTGCATTGATATTGGAAATATTGTGGCCTTTCAAGCAGTAATATTCTGTAAGGCATCTTGGTTCACGATATCCAGACTCGCTATCACTGCCACCATACAACCAGCAGTATGGTCCTAGCGGGTGAAGCCCTCAGTGTTGCGACCACTTCAGGACCCGATAGTGTTGCCCGTTTAAAGTGTTGCCCGTTTAAAGTGTTGCCCGTTTAAAGTGTTGCCTGTTTAAAGTGTTGCCTGTTTAAAGTGTTGCCTGTTTAAAGTGTTGCCCGTTTAAAGTGTTGCCCGTTTAAAGTGTTGCCTGTTTAAAGTGTTGCCTGTTTAAAGTGTTGCCTGTTTAAAGTGTTTCCGTTGTAGTGGCGCTGTTAAGTGCTGGTTCCCGGGTAATGGTGTAATGGCACAATGTTCGCTGACTTTAATTCGAGCCAGAAGTGAGATGGGATCATAACCATAGTTCGTATTGGTCTGAACCGAAAAGTCTCTAGAACTAGAATTCATAGAACACTTTCGAAACATTTTCATCTTTCCTCAATGACAGCGGCTTAGGTTACATTTATTTGATAGTTAACGGCTGTCGATACTTCACAACCCATGGATATAATTGTTATTAAGCAACCTCGTACTGCCTCGGAACTCATAACTGTTTAATAAATGTAATCAAAGCCGCAATGATTGGGGGAAGATGCATAGTTTTCGTCATTGTCAGCATCAATTCGTGAGGAATCCCAGCCTAGGCCGAGCTACTGGTAGTCTGAACTAGGGTAGTTAAGTAGGTCTGTGTTTCTAAATATACTTACGGGTTATTCATGCCCGTGCCTCCTCTTGGGTGTTTTAGAATTCATCAATTAATCAATCTGAATATTCGAATAATTGCGAAAAAGAAATCCCATTAACGTGGTGTATCAATGGGAGCCTCAGTAGGAGCTGTGACGTGGATTCGAACCCATACTTCGAACCCTAGTACCCAGAGCATGGATTCGAATCCTCACCACGGCTCCTAGTGATTTTCTCATATGAATAATTGTTAAAATGGGTCTCCTCTAATTACAAATCGGTTCTGGGAACGAACGAGCTGCTTAATGGGCAAATAGGCCATGATGTCATCTTGTGACGTAGCAACGCCTTGTGTGGCTAAGGAACTCTTAGACAACGCCTTGTGTGGCTAAGGAACTCTGAGACAACGCTGTGTGTGGCTAAGGAACTCTTAGACAACGCCTTGTGTGGCTAAGGATATCTTAGTCAACACCTTGTGTGGCTAAGGAACTCTTAGTCAACGCCTTGTGCGGCTAAGGAACTCTTTTCACAGTGCCCTCTTTACCTCAGGAGACTTTTAATTTACCAGTATAATTAGCCTTAGGAGCTAGATAGAGGGACATCCTGCCAGAGATATACTCAAAAGGACCATCAGCTTATAATGAAACACACGTGAAACTGCCAAGGCCGTTGAATTGATTATTCATCAACAACAAGTAAAACTGAAGCGCTGATCATCACCCGAAACTCATAAGCAGATTTACAACGACCAGACAGTGTAGTTGAACTTATTGTCAAAGATCTATAAATGGAAGGAAAGCAACTTTTTACAAAGAGTTTAAGCAGATGATCACTATATCGCCAATGTCTGAAACTAAGAGTGAAGAGGGTTTATGAAGTGTCCTTTTTTAGACTACTCATAGCTGAGTGGATAGAGCTTCTGCCTCACACACGTGGGGTTCCGGGGTTCAAGTCTCCTACAGCCCAGGTGAATGGAATGTCCATGAGGTACGTTGGTACAAAAGTTTGCATGTGATCTATTGACATATCCTCAGTCAGTAATGGTGGAAATATTGTGTAAGAAAAACCCCATTTTCAATTGAAAACGAATGAACAGGTTTAGTGGCATAGCTACAAAAGAAAATGTTTTATAAGAAAGTTTATATATAAAAATCAACATGTTATATATAAATGTCACTTTGAACATGAATAAGCAAGTTCATGCAGTATTAAACAGGACGAATGTCTATTCCTTTTGTGCCATTGTCGAGCCTTATGTTTTATTGCGCAAAATTAGTTGAAGCATAATAAGTTTACCTCAGAAATTAACTGGGAAAGCTTGCAAAATGTATTTCATGCAATGTGGGTTTAATTAGTGATTGTCAGTTGAAAAATATTTAAGTGGTCTTTCAGAAAAAAATAAAAAATATATATTATCTATAATGAAATATTGATAGACATTGATAAATGCATTATTTACGATCAGGTTCCATTGAATAAAACAGTTTATATTATCCTTTCAGATAATGGTTATATCTATATATATTTTTTTGAACGATAAGACTACAAACCAATAATGTGATTTTATTGAGCTGATTGAAAAGTGTATTTTGCATTCTTATACTTCCATGGAAACTTTATATTTAACATACTATGACGATGGGATGTATTTTCGGTTCCAGTTAAATGTAAATTGTAAATTGTAAGAAGTGTAAATTGGCACTATAAAATAGCTTAAATCACTCGATATTGAGTTTTCAAAAATCCACTGGACAATTTGTAGGATAACAGATCTCTAACACTGTGTAAGACAGAAGATACTTTACCTAAATTTACCCGAAGACCACTGATACTAATGGCCACGACGAGAACAGGTAGCCAGTGGCTAGTCGAAAGGCCCCCCCCAAATACGGTATGTATGTGTGCTTGTTATCATTGTAAAACAACTGAAATTACATTTTGGGGTTCATTGTACAATGAATCACAACACTGTACGTTGTCTAATATACATCCAAACCTGTTCATAAACGACTGAAGAAAACACATATATGCTGGTGAACATTGTATAAATGTTCACCAGCATATATGCGAGAAATATATTGATAAATACTCTATAGAAAATCAAAAAGCATATTTCACACTTCATAAGGGTCGTTGGTTGTCACAATAGGAACCAATCCTACTTAAAGGTGGGCATGGGGTAACCCCATCTTTTCCTTAGTCACACGGTACACAATCCCAATCCATCATGGAAAGTTGTACGAGTCTGACTTCAACCATTTGGCCTCGAACCTCGTACAAACTAAAGATAGGTGGATGTCGTGGGTTGCATCTTAGGACAGATTACTTGCTAGTCTTATTATCTAGGTGCCCGAACACTAGCAGGCTACCTGTCCTCCAGCAAAATGAATCCATAAATGGATACAACTTAATTAATATTTATATACTCTATATAACCTAAATACCACATTATTTTACAATGTTCAATTTTTTTTATAGTGTGCAATACTTTGCAAATTAGTACCTCATTACGCTAGCAGAACAGCCGTTATTTTATTAAAGCTTTTAATTATATATATATATATATATATATATATATATATATATATATATATATATATATATATATATATATATATATTTAAACGTTTATATAAATAAACGAAAACTAAGAGGTTTCCCACAGAAAATAAGCACACTAGATCAATTGGAAAAGAAATAAAAGATAGTGGGTTCCCATCAAAGAGAAAATGAATGAGAGTTATGTCATTCAGGTAAAAACTTTCACCAAATAAAAAAAATATATATATATATATATATATATATATATACGTCTCCATTTTTGCAGCACGAATTTTTATTATAATATTTTTTTTAGGAGGAGTGGGTGGAAGGGGTAGTTCCGGCCAAACGTTGGAAATGAAATAATTAATTAAAACAGAAAATATCCGAAAGTTATATTTTATTAGATAAATATTTTTTGAGGTAATTTTCCTCTCATTAGTGATCGGCGAAATATGTTAATCTATTTTTGTTTATAATGCTGAAGAGTGGGATATGTGTCCTGCTGATGCCCAACAGTGGGATATGTGTCCTGGTAATGCCCAACAGTGGGTGATGTGTCCTGCTGATGCCCATCAGTGGGATATGTATCCTGGTGATACTCAACAGTGGGTTATGTGTCCTGGTGAGGCTCAGCAGTGGAACCAAGGATATCAATTGAGTATGACAATGCTGTTTGTTAAATATGTCTACTGAGTAAAGTAAACATTCTAGCTAGAGCTAAAGCTTCACTAGCTGCTAGTTACAGCGGTGGACTAAATAGCAGCCTGACACTGCTATTAATCTTCGAGTCTAGCATTGCATATAAGAAATGAAAGCTGATTTGCATCTGTATGAAGCATTATTCAGAGAGTACGTTAATCTTCAAGTTTATTTAATATGTTAATTATTTTTTCTTTGCATCTGAACATGATGTATTTCTTCTCTGAATGTTCTGGCGATGAAGCCAACATCATTTATATAATTTCGTGATAACCATTAGCAAAGATAATAGAAAAACAGCCGCTGTTTCGTGGGAAAATAGTATTTGAAACGGTAATAATTTATCTCTTCTTATCATACTAAGTTGATAGTTAAAAGTTACGATATCTAGATTTGTCTGTTGCGTAATTTGTCGACCGAATAAAGTTACAATTTGGTATATACATTGAAAGGTTAAAGGTTATGAATCTGTTGGAGCTCATCAGCTTCCAGACAGGAGCAAAACGCACAGGAGGCGTTTCCTCTCTGGATCGCCACACTGAGGCGCTGAAACGGAAACTAGCAGCTCTTGGCTCTCTGATAGTGTAATATATATATTATATATATTACACTAATATAAATATATATACTCTCTCTCTCTCTCTCTCTCTCTCTCTCTCTCTCTCTCTCTCTCTCTCTCTCGTCATTATTTGTGTTTTCTCGGGTGAAAGATGATAAAGTCTTCAGTGATACTTGTGAAGATCACACTTTACAGTTCTCCTTCAAGAGATCTTTCCCAAAAGGTCACGCGCAGGTGTTTTCTATTTACCTGTGCCCACGACTACTGGTCGCCCTCTTGTAACATTTAGAAGTTGTTCTTCAATACTAAATATTAGGAAATGCATGACATCATAAGAATTGGAGAATACTGTAGAGGGACGTTCGCCTATGCGATGCTAGTGTGTGTGTGTGTGTGTGTGTGTGTGTGTGTGTGTGTGTGTGTGTGTGTGTGTGTGTGTGTGTGTATATATATATATATATATATATTTATATATATATATATATATATATATATATATATATATATATATATATATATATATATATATGAATACAATTTATATACCCACAATATAATCAGGTCTATCTCAAACAATGACAATTTTATTAAATTTTTATTTCAATCCTAATACCAATTTACATATTTGCACATGACCAAGGCATGATGCTTGTCCCTGATGCAGCTTCGCTATTTGTTTGCGTAATAAACTCGTTTGTGAAACTAATTGGCTGAAAAGATAATTAGGAAGCTTGACAATTTCTCCATGTAAACTGGAGTTTATGGGTCTATAGCAGACTCCTGTGGGGTCCTGGTTAGTAATACGTCCAGTGAGATCATGTGATGTATGTGCCATATTTGCCGGTTGATAGAATCTATATTTTCGGTCTACCGCCAATGGAATATACAATATATGTTCGTGCACAAAATCATGTTTTCCTTCCTGCAGCTCCACCCATGCACAGTTGATATGATATATGTATCATATATCCATGATATATGTAAACGATCGTCTAGATGGTATAGACTCATTCCTCTTCATGTTTGCTGATGCTGCAAAAATGATGAGAAGAATGAGTTATCTATCTATAGTTGAATCTTCGTCTATTTTCTCTATCTCTGACAGATGAAGATAGACAGAGACTACAAGACGACCGAGACAACTGGAGGAATGATCTAGAGAATGGCTATTAAAGTTTAACTCGGGAAAGTGTAAAGTAATGAAATTAGGTGAAGGGAGCAGGAGGCTGAACACAGGGTACAGTCTGGGAGGTGAAATCCTGCAAGAGTCAAATAGAAAGATCTAGTGGTTGATATCACACTGAACCTGTCCCCAGAAGCCCACATCAAATGGATATCATCAGCGGTATATGCTAGATTGGCCATCATAAGAACTGCCTGTAGAAACTTGTGTAAGGAAACATACAGAACCTTGTATACTTATGTCAGACCAACACTGGAGTATGCAGCTCCAGCCGGGAGCGGAGTGGAACCAGATGTTACTCGACGGAACATCGCCACTCCCACTCTCCCCCCTCATTCCCCCCCCCCCCCCCCCCCCGCTTCTTCTTTCCTCTCCCCTTATTCAACCTCATTTCCCTATCCACCCACTATCCTTTTCGAGCCTCGAACTGACAGATATTTTATTTGTTCCCATTCCTCACCTTATCTCTTATTATTTGTATTCATTACTTTTTCTTGAGTTTTTGTTCCATATTTCAATTTATTCCTTATTTTCCAATCAAAGTGTTTTTGGTTTTGTTTCATTTGATGATTCTTCTGGAGTTGTCGAACTTGAAACACGGAAAAAGTAGGGCCAGCTTTTTCCAAGGTCAAAATCAATCTCCTCGCTGCCGTATCAACTTCCAAACTGTCATCAATTACCGCTTAAATTCCCCAGAGAAAACTTCAAGCTGCTAAGTTGGGAAGAGTATTTTAGGCAGAAGGTCGAGGCTAGAAGAAGTTCGGGAGAGTCAAAAAGGGAAAAGGGAAAGAGAAAGCAGGGAATAAGGACGGGATGGAGGGGTAAAAGGGAAGGGAAGGGAAGGGAAGACAGAATGGGGCTTCTACTTGCCTAACAGTAGCAAGTGAGGAGTGAGAGACTATCTATGCTAAGCCCAACCTTTTGGGTTGGACGGTAGAGCGACGGAGTCGCTTTATTCAGGTCGGTGTTCAATCTCCGAACATCTACAAGTGTCTGGGCACCATTCCTTCCCCCTAGTCCCATCCTAAATCCTTACTCTGACCCCCTTCCCAGTGCTATATCGTCGTAATGTTTTGGCGCTTTCTCCTGACAATTCCTACCGCATTCAAGTTTTCCTGAACCTTGTTTTAAGTTGCGAATTGAGATGGTTCCACCATTTATTTGTTCACTGCGGTATTGCCTAACATTTCTTCAACTCGTCTTATAACATAAATCATGTTAATAGATAATAGAGGATTTATAATTAGTGAAATTCATTCTACAGTTAATTTTTCTCTAAGTCAACCACGAACAAATATAACATTTGGAGAAATCCTGTTTCAATTGAACCAAGATGCCCAAGCACTAGTCAGAGGGATAGAAGCCCTAAACAAGAAAATAATCAACACGGAATATGCAGTCATATTCAATGAATATGACATATAAATAATCCCCCAACCCATTGATAATCGACTATACTGACTCTACTGTTCCCCCCATTTTCATCCGGCAGTAAATGGGGGCCATGAAATAAAGCAACTGGCATGTCGTGTTCCATGGAAACCTTTAGCATAAAAGTTTAAGATGAGCCATAAAAAGAGAGAGCTTCAAACATGCTAGCAATAATCAGAATTACTCGGCAAATTCTCTCTCTCTCTCTCTCTCTCTCTCTCTCTCTCTCTCTCTCTCTCTCTCTCTCTCTCTCTCTCTCTCTCTCTCTCTCTCTCTCTCTCTCTCTCTATGCCAGTGTAAAGAAAGAGAGAGAGAGAGAGAGAGAGAGAGAGAGGCAGCGCGTTCTGAAAAGGAAAAAGTCGGTGAATGGAGGAGATGGTGTTATGGAGGGGGAAAAAGATATATATTCAGGTAGGAAAAGAGGAAAGAGTCTTTTATTGTAAGAGCGCGTGCAGGCACGACATCAAGGAGGCGAGGAGGAGAACCGGAGCAATGGAACAACATCACGATATAAGGCAAGTGAATACGTGAGGCCTTTTACTGCGCCATGAGAAAAAGGAGAGAGAGAGAAAGGGAAGAGAGAACTTAGGGAGATAAAGCGAACACAATAAAAAGGGAGTGAACAAGTCAACAATGACCCTCACTATCGACCCCCAGTGCCACCATCACCATCATCATCATTATCACCATCACCATCATCACCGCAATGCCCACCTGACAGTACTTAATGTTAGACAATGTAGGCACAAGATATAGTTCCCTATACGAAACCAACTATCTTGCGTTATTGAGTCTAACATACTTTAAATTCTGGCATTCTGCGGCTTTTTCGCACCTGACCTGAACGTGGCTCTAGTTGGATTTCATGCATTCCATTTATCCTGTTTACCACTTATAATGGAGTAGTTAACCTGTTAGCCATCCAAACGGGGTAAATAAAAATGGGTATTTTTCCTCGACAATTGCATTATCAGCTTAAACGCATTGTCATATTTTATTTTAATTTAGAGACGGTGTACTTGATAACCTTGTGTCTTTTTCTCAGTATTTCTTATGTAGTGATCATGTCCCCCCCTCTTTTTTCTCTAATGCTGTGAGATTGAATTCTCTCAACGTGTTAATGGAGCTCATTTCCTATTAAAAAAAGGCCCAATATTTGTTTGCAATCCTCTGCTCTTTTTAATGCAGATGTTTGGAGAAACCTCTGCACATTTTGACGCAGAGGTTTCTGTATCAAAATCTGTTAATTCCTTGCAGGCGCAACATCTGCTAATATTGCTTATTCTAATTACCTTGAAATAGTTCTTTGTTAATGTATAAATGTCATGCTGCAGCTTGCAAGCTGCATGTGTGTTGCTCCTGATATCCTTTTATAAGGTCCTTTTGTAGAATTGTATATCTTTCCAGGTCTTGTTTATTTAAAGATTGTTGTGGTGTTTTTCCGCTTGTGATGTTGGGTCCTCCTGGTCCCCTGGCTCTCTCGTTTACATCACCATTGCATTGCAAATTTTGAAATTAAATTCAAATGTCTATTTTTGTGTTCACTCCTGGAATGTGTCATCGTTTACCTAGAGTGCTTATCATCCTGAATTCTTTTATGTCTACCTGTATTCTATTCTCTTTATCAGCGTCTTTTTCTGTCTAACTGCATTTCTTTCTGTCCACCTGTATCCGTCTCCGTCTACATGGACCTCCCCTCTTTCTATCCCCCCTCCTGTCTCTATCCCCCCCCCACCCATCCAGCTCCCCCTCTCCTCCCACCTATTTCATCTCCTTTTCTGAGTCCCAATTAAAGCACTGATTTAGCAAATCAGTTCTAATAGCAAAAGAGACTCGGAAGACTTCTCATTTTCAAAGACTCCTATTTCCAAACTAATTCTCTCACGACATTAGTGTGACCTTGCAGTTGGAGTGTAACCTCGTAATTGGAGTGCGACCTTGGAGTTGGAGTGTGAAGTACCTACGTGATTGTAAGGTTGACTGAACTTTTTTACTGATGTGTGACTTGTCTACTAAAGTATGTCCTACTCTAATGGATTGTGACCTACCTACCAACGAGTGACCTTTATACTAGAAACGATAATTTCGTTACCCTAGTCCTGGAACGTCTTGTTCATTATTACCCATTATTACCCATAATGCTTCCATATAACACCGTCTTTATGGAGCTCACAAAAAACACTTTCCTTATAAAGCTCACAAAGTGTCACCGTTTTCTGGTGCTCACAGAATGATTCTTACTTTGCTACTTGTGGAGCTCGCAGAGAACATCTTTCTTATGGAAGCTCACAAGGAACATTTTTCTTACGGAGCTCACAAAGAACTTCTTCCATATGGGAGCTCAGAAGGAACATCTTATGGAGCTCACAAAGAACATTTTCCTATGGAGCTCACAGAGAACATCTTTCTTATGGAGCTCATAGGGACTATTATTAAGATATATTTGAACCGCGCATCGACACTCTGACACACTAAATGCATTGGACTTAGGCCCGGAATTTATTTCTGTAAGTATTTCTCTACTGTGTCCCGCGAGAAAATTCCAGGAATATTCTTAAACAAAATCAGATTAATCTAATTTTTCCCAAAATAGTACTTTTGGGGGATTTTTTTTTTAGATTATTCTGGGGAAACCTTGATTATTCCGATAGAAGAAAAATCCCAAATTATTCTTCTGTTAATAATCTCAGATAAATCTTCGTGAACATAATAGTAGATTATTCTTCTGGAGAAAATCCCAGATTATTTTGTTGGAAAAAAACTCCTAATAATTAATTCTTATGGAATTCTACGTATTATATTTATCAAGACACATTAATAATTTCTATAGCTTCATTGTTGGTTTAATTTGTTGACTAAATATATAAAATTTTCGACTCCTTAAGATTTTACGGTTATACTCTATTAGGTATTTAGTAAAATATATTTTGTTTTCGTGTGTAAAACTTTTTTTTCCGAAGGAAAAACCCTTGACGCTCAAGTTTTATAGTGAAGTGATGGACAGTATAAAATGTTGAGCCGAGAGCAGCCTGGCCTTGTGCTGAGTATATTGTGTGAGTGTGCTGCGGGGCCCTGAGCTGGTGTCCCAAGGCTGTAGTGCACATAATGCCTGCACTCTGAGAATATTTGTCTCTATGTCTCTTCTCTCTCTCTCTGTCTCTTCTCTCTCTCTCTCTCTCTCTCTCTCTCTGTCTCTCTGTCTCTTCTCTCTCTCTGTCTCTCTGTCTCTTCTCTCTCTCTGTCTCTCTGTCTCTTCTCTCTCTCTGTCTCTTCTCTCTCTCTCTCTCTCTCTCTCTCTCTCTCTCTGTCTCTCTGTCTCTTCTCTCTCTCTGTCTCTCTGTCTCTTCTCTCTCTCTGTCTCTCTGTCTCTTCTCTCTCTCTGTCTCTCTCTCTGTCTCTCTCTTCCTCTCTCTCTGTCTCTCCCTCTCTCTCTTTCGCTCTCTCTCTCTCTCTCTCTCTCTCTCTCTCTCTCTCTCTCTCTCTCTCTCTCTCTCTCTCTCTCTCTCTCTCTCTCTCTCTTTTCCCCTCGTTCTCTACTTTCTATCTCTTCTATCTCTTGCCTCGTTCTCTCATCTCCCTTCATGCAGGTTAGCGTTCCATCCTCGACCATCCAAGTGGTTGGGCACCATTCCTTTCCTTCTGTCCCATCCCAAATCCTTATCCAGATTCCTTCCAAGTGCTACATAGCCGTAGTGGCTTAGCCCTTTCTCCTGATAGTTCCTTTCCCTTCTCTCCAATGTCTCTCTCTCTCTCTCATATTCACTTTTTACTACATCATTACATTTCTCATTCTTCCTCCTTTCCTAACGGTAAAAATCAATAAACACATATATTGTAGAAAAGAAAACTTAAAAATTCCTAACATCCCTGCGTCATAAAGAAGAAAATTAACCTTAAAAAGAGAAGCAAAATGTTTTTCTCACTTGACGGCTGAAGAAGGTGGCAGAGTGCATCAGCCGATTGGTAGCCGAGACTTGGGGAGATAGGGTGAGAGGGGAAAAACAGAGATATACAAAAAGGAAAGGGAAGATACTAAGAAAAAGGTGGGGAGGTTGAGAGGGAGTTAGAACTGGAGAGGGAAAGTGAGAGAGAGATTGAGAGAGAGAGAGAGAGTAAGGCTGAAGTGCTCTATATATTCCAGATGAACAAACGTATGGGGGTCCTGGCACACTTGAAAAAGACATTCGTTTTGTACAACTTGTATTGGAAAAAGTTTAGAAAAACACACACACACACACACACACACACACACACACACACACACACACACACACACACACACACACACACACACAAAATAGAGGAAAAATAGTTTAACCAGAAAGACGGGGGTGTAAGAACTAATAACTCGATTCTACAGGCTCAAATAGTAAATACACTCACACATATATACAATTTCACATAAGAGAGAGAAAGTATGTTTGTCCGGAATTGAAAGCCAGGCGCTTAGGCCTAGCTTCACCCAAACTGACAGAGGGAATGGTCTGAGGTACAGGATGAACATAGGCTAATCGGGGATCGACATAATTCAAACGAGAACAACTTACCAGGGTAACAATCAGACCCCCAAGCCGATTGTCGTTACTGACAGCTACATAGCTAAATATTTAGGAAACAAATATATATAAATGGAAAAGTGAGTAATGGAGTAATATACTCCATTACTCACTGGTCTCTGGAAAATTACCAGACATTTCCTGTTACACATCATTTGCATAAAACTGATGATCCTTCCACAACTTCAAAGGTTTCTCAAGCCCTTGCTAAGAATAAATGAGGTAACTCTTCTAATATTTAATATTTCGCACTGCTAAGCTCCTCTCACCAGCGACCACCTACACGGCCAGGGTAGGAAATTATGGTCTTTATAAGAGAAAGATTAACAGAAAAAGACTGAGACGAAGACAGACAGACAGACATGCAGAGACAAAGGCAGATGAAAGGATGGATAAATAAATGGATGGAGAGATGGATTTATGGATATGGATATATATATAGTCCTGGGGACTATTCAGGCTTGTTCGCATATATATATATATAATATATAAAATTTATGAGGGTACCACCTCTGGTGCCAATGTGGGGACCCATAGCCTCGGAGAAGAAAATAAAAAGTGTTCAGAGGAGACCTTGTGGTTTCTCACTGAACACTAATATTATCTTCTCCTACCACCCCCATTCTTTTGTATGTACACATATATATTTACTTTATTTGAACTTTGTTACAAAAAAAGGAGTTACATATGGGTTAATATAATATATATATATATATATATATATATATATATATATATATATATATATATAATATTGACAGCTTCAACAGTAGCGTGGCATCGTTTCAGAACCGATGTCTTCTCTAATCAATTCCCCCGATAACGTAAGAATCTTCTGTTTCACTTTCGTTTCCAGTTTCTACAGACCTAGAGCCAGATTCACGAAGCAGTTATGCAAGTACTTACGAACGTGTACATCTTTCCTCAGTCTTTGACGGCTTTGGTTACATTTATTAAACAGTTTACAAGCATGAAAACTTCCCGATCAACTGTTGTTATTTTTATAAACAGCCTCCTGGTGCTTCGGAGCTCATTAACTGTTTAATAATAGTAAACAAAGCCGTCAAAAATTGAGAAAAGATGTACATGTTCGTAAGTGCTTGCGTAACTGCTTCGTGAATCTGGCCCGCCTATTGGTAGTATATTTCAGAAAAGACTCCGCCTGAAAGATCATTGAGAGTTGCATGATCTTCCTGGCTGAGCGCCTTCTATTAATAATTAGTAACTTTCTCCAAAAGAACGACAAACACACTACGAAACGCCAAACACATTACGAAACTACGGGATTGTTAGAACGTTCGAAATAGTTTTAACCCCTAACAAGTTGTAAGAACGTTCTAATTCGTCATATAAAGGTTATACCAAATAGAGACAAATTCGTCTAGTGTTAACAAGGTATTCATCCATTGGTATAAAATTTTCACTAAAACGTATATTCTTTAATCCCCCCATTCACAATTTTAAAGTTTATTTAGCACTTTGGCAAAATAATATAGAGAATGCTATACATAAATGAGTATATTACATGGGATTTAAAATTAAATTTCTAACAGCTATACGGGCCATTGGTTCCAAATTGACTGTATAATTATAGAAATCTCGCGTTGGAACAAATAAATTGAGGCTTGGAGTTGAAGGGAAGGACTTGGCAATTTATTTTTATTCAGGGTTTAACACGGAATTAAGCAATTTAGTTGTTTTTTATGTCTAATATTCGATTAAAAACAAGTATTTAGCTCGATTAAAAACAAGTATTTCGCTTTGTTTGACTAAGAGAATTTACCTGTTATTTAAGGGGAGTTGTTTCAAGTGATTTTAGATATTGGAAAATGTTATTTCATTTTAGAGTAAAAAACGCCTTGCTCTCTAGATATATTAATTGTATTAAATTACCTGTTATCCTTCTCCTTTCTAGACTGATAAATTTAGATTTTTTGGTAAACAGGATTGGAATGCTTTATTTCCAAGTCTTGGAATATGTTCGTTTGCGCAACGGTAAACACTTTCTAATAGAAAGTGAAGATAAACACTTTCTAATGTGGTGAAATGCTGTTAAATGTACAGCATCCAAAACTATATGCAATGTTCCAGATTAAGACAAGTTACTTCACTGCACTGAGTGAGAAGGATTTCCAGTGATCGATACCCAAATGTCTCTCACCGAAACCCAATATTATTCAGTCTTTAACAGCCTAAATGCTCTGCTTATTTGCCTTCAAATTATTAGCTAAATTATTTTCTTCATTAAATTTCTTTAATTGTATCGTTCATTCAGCTGCATGACTTTTTAATTTTTATTTCCAATGTGACCTTTACATTCATCAGCTTTAAAATGTCTCTGCTATCCGTAAGACCAGTTTATTAATGTATATCATAGTTGGGATGTAATCTCTGGCGTACAAGTAGTGTTGTTAATTTGTTTCTTAATTTAGTTTCTGAAGTAAATTAGATATCATACAACATACACGCCCCTTGTGACGTCACTCTAGCCTGACGTAGGCTTTATTTAGACTACAACATAGAGGTTGTATTTAGACTACAACATTGTTTCCGTCCTGATAACTATTTTTTCCAACATAATACATGACAAGTCTCGACCATTTGCATTTGGTTTTAAGTCGTTGATGACGGACTTTATATACATTTTTTAGGAAAGCATTTAAATAGGATTTTTGCTTTGTTTTAGTCGAACATATTGAAACTGTTCTAATTGAAATCAAGAAGATTGGTCGGACAAGAAAGGGTTCGAACCCCAACGGTTAAATTACAATATACTATAATTCACAGCAGCCGACAAACCTTCACAATATCTGAGTGGGTCACTCGGTTACGTTAGGTTAGATTCAGGTATTATAATACCCCATTTTATGACCGTTGCGGCAACTCTAGAGGACGAGCTGGAATGAGCCAATGACGCATTTAATGTTTCGTATAAGGACTACCTTCAGATGATTTCAGGGCTTAGCGACCCCGCGGCCCGGTCGTCGACCATGAAGGCCTTCTTGTTGCTAGACTGGTCAACCAGGCCAGCAACGAGGAGGCCTGGTAGAAAGGCCTCCTTTCTACCAGGAGTAGAAAGGCCTCCTTTCTACCAAGTAATTCCTGACAATGACTACCTCTCCCAGCAGCCAATTTTGGTGTGCGTGTGTGTGTGTATATACCGACCCCTTCCGCCCACCCCAACCACGGATATTACAGCTTCCTCCTCATAGTTTGGGAGAGCCAAGCCTGCCAAGAATGTGTGTGTGTGCGCCTCACTACACTCGCTCAGCGCTATACTCTATATAACGTCTTGTAATGACGAGGCCTCTCTAAAGCTGCCATAGTCACCGCCAGGTGGAACTTATTATGGAGTCGATATTTGGCTCTTTCTCTCACTCGGTATTGAAGTTGTAATGAATAAAACATTTTTTTTTTCGTGCAAGAATTCTGACATATTTTATATTTTATTCTAAAATAAATTCATGATATTGGTAAGATTGTGTATTATATACTTGACTGTCTCATAATATTCCTCTTGTCTCCAATATCAGAGGAATTGTATAGTTTTATGTATTGTTATGCACTATTTTGGCCTAAAATAGGTAAACCAATGATAGCTTAAATTTATGTTTATCTTTAAACGTGTATCAATGTATACTAAACCTAACTTATCCAAGGATAAATGTAGTTCATTGATATGTATTAGGCCTTGGATATGTATGGCGGGTTCTAGATTAGGTAAAAAATTTATTTATCATGGGTCATGCCTTAAGTCCGCACCAAATTTTCAACGTGGCAAATTATCCACATTTATATAAGAAAAATCCCTATTGTAATATATATGATATTTGAAGTAATATAAATCAGGTTAAACTCCCTCCTATTTGACAAATGAAAAGATTTGAAATGGAAATGGTAGAAGCTAAGAATGATATTGATGCTCCTGGACGCTCGAGATGGAATCAAAGATTCTGGAATTTGGGAAGTTTGTAGTCGCTGGACCTCAATTTATTTTAATTAAACTTATTCCCAACTCCATGCGTTAACTTTTAACACGTTTGCCTAAGGGAGCTGGAGTCTCAGAGTCTTGCTGGGGAGAAAGTTGTATACTGTGGGTCTAATCTCCTGTACCTGAGTTTCTTTGCTCCCACGAGGTCGGTGGCGTCTTCCTCTTAGCAGACACTCAAGGGGTTGTCATCCAGGGCTGCTACTTATGGCATGTATCACAATCGACTTGAGAATGGTCCAGGACGGACCGAAACGTCGTCGTCCCTTCACTTTCTAGTGTGTGGTCTGGTCAACAAACTTCAGCCACGTTATTGTGACTCGTCGCCTACACATGTATCGCAATTTTTGCCTGTCAGTCTACCGGAGGATTTAATGCCTCCTCTGGCCACAACGCTCCAACCACTTGAGCTGGACGGTAGAGCGACGGTCTCGCTTCATTCAAGTGGTTGGGCACCATTCCTTATCCCCCCGTCCCATCCCAAATCCTTATTCTGATCTCTTCCAAGTGCTATATAGTCGTAATGGTTAGGCTCTTTCCCTTGATAGTTCCATTTCCTTCAGGCCACAGCGAGCATTGCATGCGCACCATATTGCTTGTGCAATTCAGACAGTGGCGATCATATTGATCAACTTCTATCATACCGTAAATATTTCACTACGAATGTGACTTGGGATTCGAGGCGCGCGGTCATCGCATTGATTCTGGGCTATTAAAAGAAACTGAGATTGTGTTTTCCCGAAAATCAGGTCAACTTTTACCCAGAATGGGCGTGAAGACATTTGCAAAATATCCCTTCAGAGTTGTGTTCCTGGTGATGATGGAGGCCGTACACTCACTTTGTTACATGTCAAATTTCCTCTTCTATTCATCAGATGAGGGCGAGACGGTGATACATAACTGTAGGTAACAGGAACTATGTCTGACCGTAAACGTACTGTGTTGTCTATGGAATTCATCAGTTAAGAAAGCTGGAGGACTATGAATAACGTTATTTTGAGGACTAGGAAAGCCTCACAGGGTCACTGGACGCTACGTGTAGTTAAAGAATATTTAGCTCAAGTGTATATTGGCACAAGCCTGTTACTAGAAGTATCCTGTATATGAGAATAATTATATTAATTTCTGCTGTGATCAGTGTCCTGCTAGTCACCTCACTAACGGATTTTAACAATATTTGTAATGACTTGTAAGTTTAATTGAATATAATGACCTTATTACCATTATATTGCTTGTAATTATTTAGATTTTTTATTTATTTATTTATATTCATATTTTTTTCGCATTAGGCCAAGGAAACGGTAATAATTAGTATGGGAATATCTTTGGAGAAACGTGGGGAATCGACCCCCGCTTAATAATAGGTCACTCCAGACACATTACATTATCCATTCAACCACGATGTTGAATGCATAAATACATTCGACAGGTTATGTTGCATCCTAAATGTAACATAACCTGTAGCTCACTCAAACGTTAACAGAGAAGATATATCAAACTATTGTGGTTTTAAAATGTATAAAACTAGTACAAAATTAACAAAATTCTAACCAAATACGGATGGATGAGACGGACTACATTAAATATATATAGTTAAGCGTGTATATACCGGAATATGTTATGTAATTTTCACATACTCACAGCATATTTGGAAGCCATTTCTTGTTAAGTTTCCGAAAAGTGATTCGCGTTTTACGTGGTAAACAATTTTAAAACTTGTAATGGAAATTGACACATTCCATCGAACTATCCAACAAGTTTATACATTAGTTTAAAATTTCTTTCCATGGAGCTGTTAAGGGCAGGCGGAATGACATATTTACCAAGAATCTCTACAAAGTGGCAAATGGGGTTTCTGTCTACGAAAGAGTAAATTTTCTTACATATTCACGTGACTGAAATATAAACAGTAGCGCGCGTGCACACACACAAATGAACAGAAAAAATGGACAGAAATAAATGAATATAAAAAAGTGGACAGTTTCTTGCACTTGATGGCCCCTGTTCACCTAGCAGTAAATAGGTACCAGGGAGTTAGACAGCTGTTACGGGTTGATTCCTGGAGATGTGTGTGTATTAGAGAGAAATGTGAAGTAAATATGACAAGAAAAATATATCCTGAATCATTCCATTAGATAACTCGACTGAGAGAAAGGTGGGGTTCCAAAAGCTAACAGCTCGATCCTGCAGAATTAAATAGTAAACAACAAATAATAAATACACACACACACACACACAATTAGTTGATTGATTGACAGTTGAGAGGCGAGCCGAAAGAGCAGAGCTCAAACCCCGCAAGCACAAATAGGTGCTCATAGACCAACTCACAAATAGGTGAGTACATAGACACACACACACACACACACACACACACACACACACCCTATCCCCTATCCCCCACAGCCTCTCCTCCCCCCATGCTTCCCCAACCCTCCCTCTCTTACCCACCCCCTGTACCCTCCCCCTCTTATCCACCCCCTGTACCCTCCCCCTCTTATCCACCCCCTGTACCCTCCCCCTCTTATCCACCCCCTGTACCCTCCCCCTCTCCCCCACCACCCCAAGCCCTCCCTCCTCCACCAATCCCCCCGTGCCAGGTCCCCCCAGCTCCCACTCACCCCAGATCCCAAAGGTCCCCCCCAGAAAAGAAGCAGAAGAGAGTCAGTTTCAGGGTGATGTACTCAAACATAGATGGGATCACAAGCAAGACAAGTGAACTAAGGGAAAGAGCACAAGAAGTTAACCCAGATGTAATCGGACTCACTGAAACAAAACTCTCTGGAATCATAACGAATGCCGTGTTTCCCCAGGAGTATACAGTAATAAGGAAAGAGAGGGAAGGTAGAGGAGGAGGCGGAGTGGCCCTACTCATGAGAAGGGAATGGAGTTTTAAGGAGATGGCCATCCCGGGCTGTGAGGAGTTCAGAGACTACATAGCAGGCACCATAACAATGGGAGGACCAAGAATAGTAGTAGCAGTAATATACAACCCTCCACCAAATGACAGGAGACCCAGTCAAGAGTATGAAAACAACAACAAGGCAGTTAACACTATAATTGAGAGGGCAGCCTCTGCTGCCTGTAGAAATAGATCCCACCTGCTCATCATGGGCGACTTCAATCACGGAAAGATTGACTGGGAGAACAAGGAACCGCATGGAGGCGAGGATACGTGGAGAGCCAAACTATTGGAGGTGGTGACAAGCAACTTTTTAACGCAGCATGTCGGAGAACCCACAAGGATGAGAGGAAATGACGAACCAGCGAGACTCGACCTAGTCTTCACTCTGAACGACTCCGACATAAGAGAAATCGGTTTTGAGGACCCAGTAGGAATGAGCGACCACAGTGTACTGGTGTTTGAGTACTTGATTGAAGAAGGGTTATTGAACTCGAGGAGGGATACCGAAACCAAAAGGTTAGCATACCGAAAGGGAAACTATGAGGGGATAAGAAAATTCCTAACAGATATAGCATGGGAAACAGAGCTCAGGGGAAAGACGGCCCAAGATATGATGGATTACATCACGCAGAAGTGCAAGGACGCAGCAAACAAGTTTGTCCCAGTCCAAAAGGAAAACAGAGAAATGAAGATGAGAAACCCATGGTTTAATCAAAGATGTAGGCTAGCTAAGCAGCAAAGTAAAAGGGCATGGAGAAACTATAGGAATAACAGGACACTGGAGAGCAGAGAAAGATACCAGAATGCCAGGAATGAATATGTCAGGATGAGAAGAGAGGCAGAAAGACAATACGAAAATGACATCGCAAGCAAGGCAAAGACTCAGCCTAAATTGTTGCATAGCCACATTAGGAGAAAAACAACAGTAAAGGAACAGGTTATGAGATTAAGGATAGGGGCGGAAGGATTCACTACAAATGACAAGGAAGTGTGTGAGGAATTGAATAAGAAATTCCAGGAGGTCTTCACCTTAGAACAAGGAGAAATTCCAGAGGTAAGTGAGGGAATAGCTAACCAGGAACCTCTGGAAGAGTTTGAGATTACCAGTGGGGAAGTAAGGAAGTGTTTACTAGAGTTGGACGTGACGAAGGCTATAGGCCCAGATGGAATCTCCCCTTGGGTTCTAAAGGAAGGAGCAAGAGAACTGAGCCTACCACTCTCCATAGTGTATAACAAATCACTGGCAACAGGGGAACTGCCAGATATTTGGAAAGCAGCTAACGTAGTCCCGATATACAAGAAAGGGGATAGACAGGAGGCACTGAACTACAGGCCAGTGTCCCTAACCTGCATACCATGCAAGCTGATGGAGAAGATTGTGCGAAAAAAACTAGTGGAGCATCTGGAGCGAAGGAACTTTGTAACACAGCATCAACATGGGTTCAGGGATGGCAGGTCCTGCCTCACAGGGTTACTTGAATTCTACGACCAGGCAACAAAAATAAGACAAGAAAGAGAAGGGTGGGCAGACTGCATATTTTTGGATTGTCAGAAAGCCTTTGATACAGTGCCACACAAGAGGCTAGTGCGAAAGTTGGAGATGCAGGCTGGAGTGAGAGGGAAGGTACTCCGGTGGATAGAGGAATACCTAAGCAACAGGAGACAACGAGTCTGTGTGAGGGGTGAAGTCTCAGATTGGCGAGACGTCACAAGTGGAGTCCCGCAGGGGTCAGTCCTCGGACCTATACTGTTTCTGGTATATGTAAATGATCTCCCAGAGGGTATAGATTCGTTCCTCTCAATGTTTGCCGACGATGCAAAAATTATGAGGAGGATTGAAACAGAGGATGATAGTAGGAGGCTACAAGATGACCTGGATAGACTGAGTGAATGGTCCAACAAATGGCTGTTGAAGTTCAACCCGAGTAAATGCAAAGTAATGAAACTAGGCAGTGGAAACAGGAGGCCAGGCACAGGATACAGAATAGGAGATGAAGTACTTAATGAAACAGACAGAGAGAAAGATCTAGGAGTTGATATCACACCAAACCTGTCTCCTGAAGCCCACATAAAGAGAATAACGTCTGCGGCATATGCGAGGCTGGCTAACATCAGAACGGCGTTCAGGAACCTGTGTAAGGAATCATTCAGAATCTTGTACACCACATATGTAAGACCAATCCTGGAGTATGCGGCCCCAGCATGGAGCCCGTACCTTGTCAAGCACAAGACGAAGCTGGAAAAAGTCCAAAGGTATGCTACTAGACTAGTCCCAGAACTAAGAGGCATGAGTTATGAGGAAAGGCTGCGGGAAATGCACCTCACGACACTGGGAGACAGAAGAGTAAGGGGAGACATGATCACAACCTACAAAATCCTCAGGGGAATCGACCGGGTAAACAAGGACGAACTTTTCAACACTGGTGGGACGCGAACAAGGGGACACAGGTGGAAGCTGAGTACCCAAATGAGCCACAGAGACGTTAGAAAGAACTTTTTCAGTGTCAGAGTAGTTAGCAAATGGAATGCATTAGGAAGTGATGTGGTGGAGGCTGACTCCATTCACAGTTTCAAATGTAGATATGATAGAGCCCAATAGGCTCAGGAATCTGTACACCAGTTGATTGACGGTTGAGAGGCGGGACCAAAGAGCCAGAGCTCAACCCCCGCAAGCACAATTAGGTGAGTACACACACACACACACACACACACACACACACACACACACACACACACACACACACACATTTCTTCTCGAATGTTTCCGTAAACGGGACCATCCAATAACTCCATCAGGGGAGCATATAAGTAGCCTGGGAACTGTACAATACTTTGACACCATCTCAAATATTAAAACTTTCTCCAGCTGATATGAGCGTGTATTTGGTGTCTCGATGTAATCACTTTACCCTGAGGCCGGCTGATAATTTAACCCAATTTTTATGTAACAATCCACTCCCCCCCCAGACTTAAGTAGCACGTAACTCAACAAAGTTACTATTTACATAATATCGGAGTTATTTTTAATGAGTAACTTTGATGAACAATTGATTGATTAATTAAGATTAAACCACCCAAGAGGTGGCACGGGCATGAATAGCCCGTAAGTGGTGGCCCCTTTTGAGCCATTACCAGTATCTAAGATGATACTGGAGATCTGTGGAGGCGCAACTGCACCCTGCGTGACGGGAGATGTCTCCCTTGATGAACAAGTTGCGTAGTTTAAATATCTAACAGCACTTGTTCCGTATTGACAATCTTATCATAACTACGCAGATTTGCAGGATGTGACAGAACCCTTCCTTAGCGATTCTACAAAAGCGCAAATAGTTTTCAAATTTACTAGCCATTCAGGATTGCTCTTAAAAGCTTTCGCTCCTTCAATAACATTTTTATCAGGAAGTTTTAGTATTAACTTGTGAGGTATGGTAGTGGGTTTAAGGCTTCTTAACCGCGGGAGGGTTTTTAAAGCCGCTAAAATGGTTTACAGACCAATCGGTAAGTATGTCTTAAATCTGAATATAATTGAGGTGTGTATATACGTAAGCTGTCAGAGTATATACAATTAAAAGCCGGTCATGACTAGGTGTATATCAATGTACGCTGTGTATATAATTAATTGATATGCCAAAAGGAATATTTTTTAGAATACTATTTAAAAATTTAATGTACAACTGAATCTGTACCATACCGACAAAATATACTTACAATCGAAGTATGTCATTCATTGATATTTTTGTTTTAATTGAAGTTACAAAGTAAATAGATTTTAAAAACATGTTAGTCAAATTATGTATTCAACTTGTTTTAAAAATTCCACAGCCTAATTAAAATTCTATTTCACGTACATATAAATTGGATATTTGTATTTGATATTAACGAAGCCAAGAATGATTCTACATGCTATATCTATTCATGGTGAACGGACTTAGATGCAAGTGGAGTGTAAACTAAATAAGAAGCCCACTAAGCACGTAAATTACCTTCATTTATTTTGTTATTATGATTGAATAGAGCAAGTCGTTGTGCGCAGTGGTCTGCGTAGGGGGCTTACAATCACATGGTCTCTCGTTCGATTCCATCGTAGGGCGAGCCGTTACGAAAGTGTTTCCATATAGTTTAGGCCTCTGTTCACCTCTCAGTAAATAGGTAATAGTGAAGTAGACAACTATTTTGAGGGAGCGTTCTAAGGAACCTCTGTCGTAGGCCTTGGGAAAGGAAAAAAATAAATTAAATATTTGGTAAAAATCGCATTTTAACTGCTCCTAGATTTAAAATACATATATAATATGAAAAGCAAAAAAAAAAATCAATGGAAGGGGGTGGTAGGAGAAAAACTCACAGAAACTGTATTGGAGGGGACCTAAACATTCCCTCTAATGCGCTATGTGTGGTTTCCTCCGAGGCTAAGGGTCCCCCTTCTTCCAGACAGAGGTGGTACTATCTTCCTATTTGGAAAAATAGGAAGATATTTTTAATATCTAAACAATAATATATAAACAAAATTAGCAAATAATTATAAAAAAATGTTACAAGATATTAAAAATGCAAACTTTCCATAAAGGCTTCGAGATCCTTTATATATTTATTAGAATGAAATCCCTGAGAAGCTGAAATCCTTGAGAAGCCAGACGTAGTCAGAACTTCAAATTATTCTGAGACCTCAGAAGTGACTTAACTTCTTAACTGTAGTGAAATTAAGTGGTTTCCAAGCTTAGAATGGTTTCTCGGTTCTCATTTTGTGGGAGAAAACAAAAAAGCTTCTTGTCATATCTGGCCAGATCACAGTATTGATTAACAGACAATAGAATGTTAACAGAATGTTTGTCACATTCTAACGTGAGCAGAATTTCTCAGCAGTGACATAGCTGTATGTACAAGTATGTGACAGTAACGTTATGTAGCAATAAAGAGAAAGTGCCCTACACTAAGTGCCTCTATGCAGCTCTTAAGATTCTCAGCTCAGTCTTTATTTACCTTTATTCATCTCTTAAAAGTCTTAGCCCTTACAAAGGGGAAACTCACCGGGATATACATGGGAGAGTTCCCATTTAGAGCCCAACATTAAGTGCCACTGTTAAGCTCTTGCAAAGACAGAGCCCAACATTAGATGCCACAGCTCCTCGGGACAGGCACTGTCTTCTCATTAGTGCCAAATGAGAGTTTGGGTCTTCAATTTCTCTTTATTGCTTCCGAGACCAGGTTTAAGTAAATTAATTATTTCCCCTTTTGATCTCTAATTGTCTATATATACATGCATGTATATATACGCATATGAGTATACTTTTTTATCTTTAAATAGTGAATGATTATGACGTCTTTCTTTCATATAACATCTTCAAATTAAGTTACTGAACAATATCAGAAATATAATCAAATACTGAAATCATTTAGAATGCACAAAAATAAAAATTGTAATGTATTTTGAGCTGGCAAGAACTGTACTAAATAACACTCATCCGTAAAGTTAAAAAAAAAAAATTGACACAGAAAGTCTACTTGAAATTTTTTTGGAACCTCTGTATATGAATATTTGACATGAATAGTTAATATGAAGGTTTTCTGGAAACCTTGAAGGATTTCTTGAAACTTTAGATATGGAGAGTTTCTCAATAACGTCCTAGTAAGAGTTACAAGTAACATTATCTTGGTCTAGTGGGTATAGATATCGACTTGCTTCTTGATGAATTGACAATCAATCCTCTAATGATCTAGATGACCGGGCCTTCTTCTCCACTTCATCCTCAATCCTCACAGACCAGCCACGTGTCCTCATACTGATATGCAGTTGTACTGGATTAGCATTTCCTCATCTTAATTTACTTATTATGTAATCGAACCTCTCATTTCATAACTCGCCAACATATGACTCCGCCTCTGAGTCCATCCCACATGTGACCCTAACACGAAATTAGTCCTTCGGTAATAAGGCAATAATGATCATTCTGTTCCAGTCTATTTTTGGGGGATCTTGTTCCACTTTTAACCGCTCCCTATTTTTGACAAATAAATAATGTTGAATTAGCTAGTAAACAGCATCTCTCTATTATTTTTGAAGAGTGGAACGGAAACTTGAAACCTCCTTGGCCTTTATATGTAACATTGGTTACATATAAGCTTTTCCCCACTACTCCAATGATATTGTGTGGGTGTGACGGGATTGTGATTCAACAGGCTGGTGTGACGACAGAATTACAAAAATTAATGTGGATTTAACCACTAATCCATTACGCCTTGAATTGCTGCTTCTGATGTGTTCTCAGTCTCACGATGTGTCGGAGAGAGGCTTTAAAGGGGACTACCAGGAACCAATTTCTTTGCCTTAATTACATATATCTTACTGCAGGGGACGAGTCACAATAACGTGGCTGAAGTATGTTGACCAGACCACACACTAGAAAGTGAAGGGACGACGACGTTTCGGTCCATCCTGGACCATTCTCAAGTCGATTGTGTTTCTCGCAATCGACTTGAGAATGGTCCAGGATGAACTGAAACGTCGTCGTCCCTTCACTTTCTAGTGCGTGGTCTGGTCAACATATATCTTACTGTTAACAGCCACTCACTTTTACTAATGGCTCTTTGTATAATTCAGTTGAAATTATCACAAAAGTAATAAGCTATACCAGCTGTCAGTCTTCACTGTAATTTGATGAGATTAACAATTACTAGGACATTTATACCGCTCTTGAGGTATTACTAGGGAGTCCTAGTAATTTAGTACAAAATTACTAGAACTCCCGAGTTTAATTGTACTTTAAATATATATATTCAGATCCATATGCATAATGCATTATTCAGTATTAATTTACCTGTGGAAAAGCTGTTACATCTCGGTGTATATCACAGTTCTAATTATAATGCCTCGACGAACCTTTTACGCTGAAGGGAGTTGAAATTGAGGCTGTCTTTTTCACAAACCAAATCCCGTTCAATATTGCTATGAGTTATAAACGCTCTTATATATAGTTTCCAGCTTATAAAAGGATTGAGATTCATATCTGGATTTAAATTAACACCTCCATTGCGGTATGAATGACATATATTGGTATTTATGAGGGCCCCGGACGGTGCCTGGAGGACATGGTATTTAGGTCACGTCCACGAGCCCTTCCAGTCTCATACACTACTATCCTCCGTCTCCACACACACACACTGTTCCGATGTTTCCACACATCTTCCCTTTCATGTCTCCCTTTCCACAACTTCCCTCTACCTCCCTTCCATACGCTCACCCATCTATCTCTCTTTCACACAGATTCCCAAACCTCTTTATCTCCATCCCCACCTCACTCTCAGTCCCCTCTTCCCCTCACCTACCCCTCCTTTAAACCTCTCTCTAACCCCTCCTCTTCTCACATATACCCACCCCTGTCTTCCTCTTTGTCTCTCTCCATCACTTTATTATTTTTTCCTATGCACTATCTCCATTACTGTAATGAAATAGTTGAACTTCGAATGCAAATCAGTCATATGTTACGCAGTGGTAAATTCTATGGACTCGGGGAAGTACATTTCATTTGCAAAGACTTCGAGAATGAGGGTGATTTAAGGCGGACTGGTTCAATCCTGACCTCTCTATGTGACTCGTAATAAAAAAGTAATTAATCCTGCACTTTATTGAGACTAGCCCAGTCATCTGACCCTTGAACCTCTGACAGTCAAACAGACATTCTCTCTAATGTATTAGTATCTTAGTGTTTCTTATAATTTTGGATATTCGTGGGAATTTCACTCAACCGTCAAGGACACTCTGCACATTGCAAGGTAATGTTTACATACCTCAAACATACACTCTTCACTGCAACACAGTGATATCTCAAGAACGAACTGTAAACTGCAAGACAATGGTCGGATATCTCAAGAACGCACTGTTCACTGCAAGACAGTGAGTAATCACTTACAGGATGCTCTCTGCATTTGAAAACAGTGATCACATACTTGAAGGATCTACTCTTTACTGCAAAAGAGTGGTCATATAAATCGAGGAAACTCTTTACACTCTAAGGCAGTGATCACTATCTCACCATCTATGACTGTTCTTTAGAAAATCTGACTTTCTCAATGTCCTTCATCCTGTTAAAATCCACGAGGTCAAAATACAAGAGAAAATGTAGCCCATTCTTGCAAAAAAATCACTTTGAAGTGGACATATTTTTAACTTTAAACCCTACAAAAAAAGTTATTTCAGCTTCATGCATCAACTCCTACAAACTTCTAGTGTGAAGTAAGGAAGGCTTGGCCAGCAGAGGTGCCCTTGAAGGTAGTGGTGATTAATGACCCCCAAGTTTTCACCCGTGTTAGAAAACCAAAGGTACCAACGTATTTCCCAGACTACCCACCTGGAAAACTATTTATTTTAATTAAGAATCATTCTTTTCAGGTAAAGCTGCGTTCTAAAGAAGGATGTTGATTATTTTGGATTATTTTTCTTTTCTCATAGTTAGTTGTGCTTAAGATAATTGTATTCCAAATATTAATGCGCCTGATTATATAATTGTTCTCAAGTTAAACTTTTTATGATAAATGGAATGTTTACACCTGGAATTGAATTGGACGGACGAAACTAATTTCTAATCTGAAATTGCTTTAGGAGAAATCCTTAATAAAATTTGTTACTCTATTTATTTTAGTAATCATAAAACGTCTACAACACCACTACTACAACACCCTGAGTCCTCTACAACACCCTGAAGGCGTCTTTCTAAGATTCCTAAGACCCAAGTCCTCTAGTTTACAGTATCGTGTTCCACAGATGTAATATTGTTTACGTGTAATAGTAATAGTAGGCATCCTGTAGTCTCGAGAAACTATGGAGTTGCGCTCTGGTTGTAGAGGCTTGAGTGGTCTCTCCAGAGCGCAAAGTCTGGGTAGGTCGATGTGGAGGAGAAGCTGTTACCCATGCAGCACCTCTTTTGTTAAGAGGGGAAATATCGTAACCATGAGCTCCTTCTCCGACTTTGAGAGCTGGTACCTCTCTCTCATCATGGTACCAGGGAGAAACCTGAAATCGAACAGGGGATTGGATGGGGGTAGGTACGGGTAAGAGAGATAGGGAGGAACATATCAGAAGGACTTGGGGAGAAGAGGTAATTGCCACAGAATTAGTTAGAAAAAGCATGATGTATAAATTTAAATATGAAGAGAGGGAATGAATAATTGGGAGAGGATGTATGATGAGAAGTGGATGTATATTGAGCATGGGAGTGGATGTGGGTGGTGAGAAGGAGATGCATAGTGGAGAAAGGAATGAACGAATGGTGGGGAGGGGACGAAATGAATGGTAGGGAGATGGTAGGAAGTGAAAGAGGGAATGTTTCGTGGGGAATGTGAGGGGATGTATGGTTCAGAGGGAATGGGTAGCCTGGAGGTAGGACGGGCTAGAAGCTGGGAAGGTAAGGCGATAGACTGCGGACATGCTAAGTAGAAAAATAAACGGAAAGAGTGGCGACTTTTCATATTGCTAAAATAAATGATTCTCTTGACTGTCTTCCATTGTTAAAATGATGCAATATTGCCCTTGCCAGCCACTTCTCTTGTACCAGTCACGGCACCTGCTACTGGCATGTATGTATGTATGTATATATGTATGTATGTATGTATGTATGTATGTATGTATGTATGTATGTATGTATGTATGTATGCATGTATGTATGTACGTATGTATGTATACCAACATGTCTCTGCAGATCTTTATGTTTCTGAACTAAGACGCCTCGTTACCAAACGGAAAAGGAAACATTCCATGAATTTTTAAGCGGATAATCTTCGTGTAAATGCTTATTTCTCATGAACTTTACATGCGTGACGACAGCGGAATGTGAGATCATAAAATAATTTCAACTTTTTATAATTTTTTGGTGTCTGGGGACGATGGTGAAATATGCCTTAAACAATAATGTCTCTGACCTTTATTGAGTTGAAAAAGAGGGTTTTATACGAGACACAGGGTTGTGTTGTGCCCATTTATTCCCTTTCTTCTACACGTTTCTTGCCCTCTACCTTCTTTACCACTCTTACCCTTTTATTTACCTAGTTTTCTATTTCTTCCCCTGTTACGTAATCACTCTCTTCCTCATTTCTGTTCTGCTCTTTGTTCTCATATGTATCCTGGTCTCTCTCTCTCTCTCTCTCTCTCTCTCTCTCTCTCTCTCTCTCTCTCTCTCTCTCTTTCCCATACAGTGAACCTCTCTTGCTTCCCCCATTCATTGTACTTGCCTGGCTCTCTTCCTCATTTAGTAACCTCTTTCTTTTCCATACACTCCTCCCTTCTCTCTCATCTCCATTTATCATCATTCATGTCTTCCCCATCTCCCTCTCTCTTCCTCTTCAACTCTAATCCCAATCTTTTACAGTGTGTATGTATATGTAAAGCCGGATACAATTTTCTCAGTAATTTGTCGTTATGTCATTTATGAATTAGTACTAGAGAGGCGTTCAATCCCCGACCGTCAAAGTGGTTGGGCACTATTCCTTCTCTCCATCCCATCCCAAATCCTTACCCTGACCCCCCTTCCCAGGGCTATATAGTTGCATTGGCCTGGCGCTTCTTCCTGATAATTCCCTCCCCTCTAACAGATGTAGATAAGATTGTTGATGTCTCATGATGATCATCAATCATGACCATCAATATGAACTAACGAGTGCTTATCCTTGGTAGGAGTTCCATCTTTGCAACATCAAATCGTTTCAGTTCCAGTAATATGATTAGAGAAAACGGGCAGTTAACGGATGACACGGGTGGGTAACAGAGAACCCAGGGGGCCAGATTCACGAAGTAGTTACGCAAGTACTTACGAACGTGTACATCTTTCCTCAATCTTTGACGGCTTTGGTTACATTTATTAAACAGTTTACAAGCATGAAAACTTCTCAATCATCTGTTGTTATTGTTATAAACAGCCTCCTGGTGCTTCGGAGCTCATTAACTGTTTAATAATTGTAAACAAAGCCGCCAGACATTGAGAAAAGATGTAGAGGTTCGTAAGTACTTGCGTAACTACTTCGTGAATCAGGCCCCAGAATAGCAGATAATTGATGTTGTTAACAGACTCCAAAACAGAGACCACAGGGTAGGTTATCGAGCTTACAAATTTGTTAAGTATGACCACGGAATAGTTAACAGTGACCATGGACTAGCACAGACCCCTGAATACCGAACATGGCATACAAATGCCCCTAAAGAAACAAAAGAAAACGAGGAAATGTCAACTTACTTACTCACCGATTCAAGAAATTATTAAGAAAAGCTTAATCCTCGAGTGACAGAGATGGCACCAACAACTCAACCCTAAAGAGTCTCTTGCAGGCAAAAAAGTGACAGCTTATGTAGCCGCTTCAACAAACGGCTTCGCGAATCTCATCTTCCATCGTAAACACAAAAAGCTTTCGCGCAACACACTCAGCATTAAACGAAGATTAACGACATGTTGTTTGACAGTCTTTTTTTTCTATTCTCTTCCTCTTTACTTTCTTGACTCTCGCATATGTTATTTATTTATTAAACTATAGAGGGAGAAGGTTTATTGTTACTCTTTAGGCTTTTGATTTTAACACCTTAATTTTGAAGGATTTATGGATTTTAGTTAAGAGTTTCTGTGTTGCGTGAGGAAGGGAGGGAATTATCATGGGGAAAGCGCCAAGCCATTACGACTATATAACACTGCGAAGGGGTCAGGATAAGGATTTAGGATGGGACAGGGGAAAGGAATGGTACCCAACCACTTGGGGATGAGTTCTTACCTGTATATTCTCACCTACATATTTACTTTCATGGGGAGATTCTGCTCGTTCACTTATGGTGGATGAGCAGATAAAAAGCATTTCAACAGATATAAAAGATTTAAAAGAAGATTTTCTTTGCAGATAAAAAGTTTTCCCTACAGCTCTATGGTTCATGTGATTGTTTAGTTTCCACTCATACCATCTTATTCATCACTTCATGAAAACATAAAGTTTTTGACCACTCTTTCAATATATCTCGAAATCTTATATATCGTTATCATGTCCCTTTTAACCCCTGTGTTTTTCCAGCGTGTTTAGATTGGTTTCAATCAGGATCTCAGCATTCCTTCATAGCTCAGGCTTCTGGGTTAAGGATCCAGTCATGTAGCATATCTCTGGACTTTCTAGCATATCTCTAGGATTGATTTGAACTTTCCTGCTCAGTCTCTCTCGTCTCATCCTTAGTCGGTTATTCAGCTTTTATTCATAATTTTCTATATATTTATCTTCTCTCTTTCTCTCCTCTTAAAACTTTTATCTATATCTTCTATCAAACCTAGATTCTCTCCTTTTTATCTCTACTTTCAACCTCTCTCCTCTCATATCCTTACTCTAATCTCAACCTCTGCGTCCCTCTCTTCTCCTTTCAATCTCTCTCTCTCTCTCTCTCTCTCCCTCTCTCTCTCTCTCTCTCTCTCTCTCTCTCTCTCTCTCTCTCTCTCTCTCTCTCTCTCTCTCTCTCTCTCTCTCTCTCTCTCTCTCAATCTCTCTCTCTCTCTCTCTCAATCTCTCTCTCTCTCTCTCTCTCTCAATCTCTCTCTCTCTCTCTCTCTCAATCTCTCTCTCTCTCTCAATCTCAATCTCTCTCTCTCTCAATCTCTCTCTCTCTCTCAATCTCTCTCTCTCTCTCTCTCTCTCTCTCTCTCTCTCTCTCTCTCTCTCTCTCTCTCTCTCTCTCTCTCTCTCTCTCTCTCTCTCCCTCTCTCTCTCTCAATCTCTCTCTCTCTCTCTCTCTCTCTCTCTCTCTCTCTCTCTCTCTCTCTCTCTCTCTCCCTCTCTCTCTCTCAATCTCTCTCTCTCTCTCTCTCTCTCTCTCTCTCTCTCTCTCTCTCTCTCTCTCTCTCTCTCTCTCTCTCTCTCTCTCTCTCTCTCTCTCTCGCTTTTCATTCAATCTTTTTATGCTTTCACCAAAAGTTTGCCAGAACATCCCTCTTCTGTTTGGCTCACTCTCCCCCCCTGGCACACTGCAAACTCACCTCTACTCTCTACCTTCCCTTCCCCTACTGCCCTTTTTATTGCTGCATAATCCTTGTGGTCACGAGGGGCTCCAGGTTGTCTGGATTGTGACTAGCAGCTAGGATGAAGTAGCACGCTGAGGACCCTATCTTTCATAGTAGCTAGGATAGTGGATTAAGCCGTGGTTCCTAACCTTCAGGGGACCGTTTTTCCTCACTCCCAGGGGAGCTAGGATGGAGGAGAAGGTTGAGATCTTCTTACCTGCTCCTTTCCCATCCCAGATATTTCTCCTTCCAGGTATTTTCGAGATGCCAGCATCCCGAAGGATGCTGGCATTTTTCTCCTCAGACTTCTTGGTGTAATTCCCAAGCTTGTATTTTCAGTCTTTTGACGCTGTCGTACTTGAAATGCTTTCATTAAGCTAATTTGAACTTTTACTAATCTACGTGCCTATATATTGGTTTAGTTCGGTAGTGGATCCTTGGCCTATCAACCTCTGAAGGGTAATTAAGGTAAATTTAGTTCAGTGTTTCTGTTTGTGAGTCTGTGAGTTCGTGTGTATGTGAGGTTGAGTCTGTGAGTCTCTGAATTTGCGAGTGTGATTCTCTGTATATGAGTCTGTGTGTCTTTGATGCTGTGTGTCTTTGAGTCAGAAATTGTTTCTGTTTGTGAGTGTGTGTACGTATTTGAGCTGTGTAGATGTAAGTCTGAAAGTTTGTGTATATGAGTTTGTGTTTGTGAATCTGTGACCCTATTCTTTTGCGTCTAGGAGTCTGTTTTTGTACGTGTGACACCACGTTTGTGTCTAATCAACGAAGGGTAAGTGAATCTTTGAGTCAATGAGACTCATATCTCTCTTGCTTCATCAGGAAGTTAATTTGAACTGTTTACTCGGAACATTAACTTATTTCTTGGTGATCATTCGTTGACTAATGTTTATAACTGGATAAAAATCGGCATCAATATGTATAAAGCGATACTGCAAGTATTTCTCACTATTAAATCCTCTTTTTGTAAAAAGCAATTTTAGATTCTTAATTTTTTCTCAGTTCATTTGACTTGAAATTAACAATTTAACTACATTTAAATAGATCAGAGAATATCTAGAGATCTTTTCAAAGCACCACAGTTTAGAAGATCATATGGAAACAATCTCATCTTTCAATATAGATAAAAATGAGTGGAATGAGGAGTAAAAATTTATCTATCTAGTTTATTTTTGTCATTCTTTCTCTGTTTTCTTTTAGTCTGTGTTTATACCAGTCTCTCAGTCTCTCTCTTTCTCTCTCTCTGTCTCTGTCTCTCTCTCTCTCTCTCTCTCTCTCTCTCTCTCTCTCTCTCTCTCTCTCTCTCTCTCTCTCTCTCTCTTTCTCTCTCTCTCTCTCTCTCTCTCTCTCTCTCTCTGTCTCTCACTGTCTCTCTTTCTCTCTCTCTCTCTCTCTGTCTCTCTCTATCTCTCTCTCTCTCTCTCTCTCTCTCTCTCTCTCTCTCTCTCTCTCTCTCTCTCTCTCTCTCTCTCTCTGGTTTTCATCTCCTTCCTCCTGAGCCTCACCAGACCCCATCCAAGTTGAGAGCGTCATTGGCTAAAGTCTGACGCTTCAAGAATGCCTGAGTGTAAACTTTTAATGGCAACTGGCGGTAACATGGAGGCTGAGTTATTGTTCCATGTTGCTTTGTTGACAATCCCGAAGTGCTGTATATTTTTATTCTCCTGTAACTTTTTAACTATCTGATAATATATATATGAATTGATATTTAAATAACACTGAACGTCGAAATTAAACAACGCTTTACCAGCTGCAAATGCACTAGTCATATAACCCAACTTATCGAACCCACTTTGAAGAAGGGTTCCGGCCTTGTGTATTGGCAGAGGGGAACTACCACATTACTGTGTACAATAAGGTGAAGTCAGGGAGGGAGGACACCTATACGGGGTTTAACTAACATTTGATGACACACGTACAAAATAATCAACAGGTTAAGATGCATTTTCGAAGGTGATGACAAATGGATTCACAATGAATGTAACACTGCATTATACCACAAAGTGGGCCACCTCATTACACGCTAGGCTTCTACACTAGACAACACATGAAACTATTCTGTTTCTGATATACGTAAATGATCTTCCAGAGGGTATACTCTCTCCTCAATACCCTTCAATGTTTGCTGACGATGCAAAAATCATGAGAAAGATTAAGATACAGGAGGATAGAATGAGGCTACAAGATAACCTGGAGAACTGAAAGAATGGTTCAATAAATGGCTCTTAGAGTTTAACTCTGGAAAATGTAAAGTAATGAAAATAAGTGTAGAGAGCAGGAGGACAGATACAAGGTATCATTTGGGAGATCAATTCTTTCAAGAATCAGGGTGAAAGATCTGGGGGGTTATTAACCCAGAATTGTTCCTTGAAGCCTACATCAAATGGAGTATGCTAGGAATATATTAAATTATATCCCGTTACTTCCCCCTAAGATAAGCGACCTTACGTTTAGACCTGCAGCCAAGTCCTCAGCACCGCGATGGTGGTTATGTTCTCTTGAACTGTGGTTAAAGTCTTTGTTAGACCGATACTGAACAAGAAAATAGTTGTCGTCTTTGTAAACAGGACGTACAGTCTATGGTGTAATGCTGGTGATCTGTATGTGTATGATTACTGAAACGCCTGCATATGATGGCGCTGCACGTATGATTGGTGATACATGCGTATATGACCGGTGGTACATCCGAGGATAGCCATACATTTAGCGTGTATTAAACTTTGTAGTGGACAAATTCTTTATATAGCTTTTGTTATGAAATATCTGAAATATCTGTGTATGACTTGATATGTGTGTCATAGAGCGATAGCCTCGTTTCTTGCAGGTCAGCGTTCGATTCCCCGATGGTTTAAATAATTAGGCACTATTCCTTCCTTCCGTTCTCCTATCCTGTTCACGTATTCCCATCCAAGGTTCATATAATCATATTGTCTTAGTGATTTCTCCTGAAACTATCCATTCCTTATAATGGTCCTAGGTCAAAAATGTACCTTTCAAAGATTTACACAATTTATTTAACCTTTTCGCTGTTTATATATCCATTTAACTGCTAAAATTAAGAGGAACACACCTCGAAATCAATGATCTAATCCCCTTTAACGTTGTAATTGACAACCCGTTCAGGTTTGGAACCTATCAGGAGGATCAAATACGCAATGAAATACCAGTCCACAAACTAATGCAGTTTCCTCTTCGAAGTTTACCAACTGTAAAGAGATTTGAAATAGGATATGTGACCGAAGCTTCGGAGTAATGTGTATTAATCAGAGGGACTCGTCTCTGAGCATTCTAGTTTCCTGAAGCTTGTTTGGTGGCGATTAATGAAAACTGGAATTTATTGTTCATAGGAAACGTTTAGGATTAAATTTGACAAAACCATTGAATTTTTTTACTTTTGAACCTTCGTACTTCGATTTTTTTTTTACTTTTGAGTTTTAGTACTTCGAACTTACTGAGCCAGTTCGCCTTAAATGGCCCGGAGTTCGATTCCCTGACAGGGACAGACATCTTGTGCACTTTTGACCAAGGAGTCAAATATGTGTCTTGAGCTTTTTTTGACCGACGTTGAAGCACCAAACAAGACTTCACTATAAGCAAGTTTTCTTTTCTTCCTTTTGGATGAAATAACACCACCTACTACAGTGAGGCAGAATACAGCCAATCATCATGCTCATCCCATCTGGGCGTATATGTATACACGTATATACACGTGTATATATATACGTACACGTATATGTAATACAAAAATGGGAATGGGATAAAAATTGAGAAAATATTAATAGAAACTGAATGACTTTGTGGACATCGCCTGCAAATTTTGCTAATTCTAATAGAATTTAGCTGTTTGTAAAACAAATTGTGCTATTTGAGACAATTATGCAAGTTGTGACAATTTTGCTAGTTGCAACAGACTTTTGCTAACGGTAGCAGAATGCAATGATGCCTACACAGAACAGTTAAGCATATAAGAAGTCTGTCATTTCATGATAACTTAAATGAAATTCCTTTAATGTCTAAAAAAATTTAATATCAATGTAGCATTTAGGAATGTTAATATGAATACAATCTTTTTAAAAATTCCCCCAGGCAGTTGCAGTGGATGCGTGTATAAAATTCCATGTAAAGTTTGAAATAAGTTCTATGTTAGCCAAACAGGTAAAAATTTTCACCACCAATAAACATACACAAATGTTTGTGTATGTTTACATGGGTATGTACATACACAAAGTACAGATTAGAATATGACAATTTTACCACACACTTTAAGATGAGGAGACGACGACGACGTTTCGGTCCGTCTTGGAAAATTATCAAGTCGATTGGGCCACATTCGCAATCGCTACAATCGACTTGAAAATAGCCCAGGACGGGCCGAAACGTCGTTGTTTCCTTATCTTCGGGTGTGTGGTTTTGGTCATCATATCTACAATCACGTTATTGTGACTCATCGTTTGCATACAGGTTAAGAATTCAATCCATTGTTTGTTCACTTGAGATATTGTAATAATTAATTGGACTAATAATTCATGCAAAATTGTTGTGTGAATCAGGTAATGGAAAATAAAATATTTTATAAATGAAGATTTAATAATATAGTGAATTAGTAATATTATTATAAGTCCAGGATTATATAAATTAGATATATATACATATAGCTTTATAATAGATAAGATTTGTGATTGGTATAACATTATGTAAAAGATAATTGCATGTGTAATCCATTTAAAAATTTAGGGAATATCCATTTAATCATGTCACTGCCATTATTCGATATTTAGTTTATGGATCTTTGTCTACTGAGGTGTAGTGGGGCATTAATCCTAGACCCCTGTCTTCTGTTACCTTTTGGGTGGCTTAATCTTCATCAATCATCAATCAATCTCCTGTCTTTATTCCTTGATAATGCGTTGAAACCCGAAAACGTTCGGAGATTTCGTTTTATTTTTCTGCGAAAACTTAGGCATGTGTGTGTCAACAATGGCGTAAATAATGTAAAAATTTGAAAAGATGGAGCATAAATATAAAGTCAGATATGCTCAGAATTAACAGCTCAATAATAATGCCATTGAGTTTTCATATAATAATTTTGTCCACTTCAAACTGGCTCCACGAAGCTAATGGCGAACATCAGGCATGAAAAAAATATATATAAACGAAAATGAATATAGATCAGTGCAGAAATATGGAATATATTGAAAATTTTCATAAAATAGATTAGAATGAGACTTGTCCACTCTAATGGAAAGAGCTCTTCATTGACTTGAGGATTTGTCCTTCATTACGTTAGAAAAGTACTGGCATCTGAATTGAATAGTTAAACCGGATTTAAGGAACTCGAGAAGCACTCAAAGGTTGGGAACTGAAAAGTTATTTGCTGTGGCTATCGATCGGCTTAGTGAGCACTAGGTAATTAGCACCAGACTTTTAATTAATGAACGAGAAGAAAAAAGTTGTTTAATCGTGTTCACTGAATGAGATGCTGCTATTGGATGTCATTAAATTTTTCTAATTAATATTTAATTAATGTAATAAATGTTTGGTTTTTTACTGGCACACACACACACACACACACACACACACACACACACACACACACACACACACACACACACATGCATACTAACATCCGCACATACATAACATTCACTAATTACCATACACATTACTGATCAGAGCAGACATCCTGATGCTCCGTACCTGACTGGGATCAATTTTTATTTTGCAAATATTGTGTATTAAGTTAAGAAAAGCTTGCGAATAACACATATATATATATTACTGACATAAAATTCGACAGTTTTCATGAAGTCAATCTTCCGAATTACCACTGGAATTATTTGCCAGATCTTATCACCTAATAATATAGGAATAATTTGAATAATAATAAGCCTTTGTTCGTTGATTAGTACAAGACAGTATGATATATATATTTATATTTTGATGTTTAAATGACTAATCCTCGAAAGTGAATGGTTGAAAAAAAAATGAAATAGAGTGAGAGGGTAGCTTTGATCAACCAAACAATAACAGATGGACTGTAGTTAAAGGACTATGAACTATATATTTAAATATATATTTTTACATATATATTAATTATTATTCAGATTATCAGAGATAATCACAGCCTAGTTTATTTGATGAACTGACCCAGAGGTCAGATAATTGCTAATGCAATGCAATATAAGCAGAAGACAGGCCCACCCTTCGGAAAAAAGTGATGATCAGAATACTTATATTTTGTTGGTAAAGGAGAACGAACCGAAAGTAACCATCTAACCAAGCTTGAGAAAGAGATTCTCACCTTAGAGAGAACAACACCAAGCTGGCCAGTACACCTCTGACCTTCAAAGCCTTGGAGGAGCAACCTTTAAGGCGATGTTTACCCCTAGTGTAAGGCTGGAACCTGAATAGGCTTCGCTAGTGGTATTCACTCCACCACCTCAGTGATCCCCGTGTCTAAAAGGCTGACGGCGAGAGATGAGAAAGCAGATAAGTCTGCAAGATGATTTGCAAAACCAACAGCAATGTTAAACACCCTTCAAGAAAGCTTAAGTATAGTCTCAGTCAAAAAACAGGACCAAATGAGGAGAAATGAGTGCACGGAATGAATTCTTAGGCATGAACGAAATGCTCGATATGAGTAAAGATAGAATCTAGTAATCTACACATGATCATAGATGAGATCTAGTAATCAACATAACATAGATGGAAACTAGTAATCTTTAATATGTGCAAAAAAATTAAACTATTAATCTACATATGAGCATGGAAGGAAACAATCTAACTTCTTTTGAGCATAAGTGGAAACTAGTAAACTACATGTGAGTACATACACAAACTAGATACCTAGATATAATGTAAATCGAGAAGGCACTCCAATACTTTATATGTGGTGATCAACTGAATGATGGTGAGACCGGGACGTAGATAGAGACGACTCTATACACACGTGTCGAAGGTGGCATGACGACATAAAGCTAGAGAGGCACTGTAAATGGTACCCATTAGCTGGAGTGCCTCGTTGCTATTAATTTAGGTAAGCACACATGACTTGACAAACACACACAAATATATCCAGGTGATTTAAAGCCAATACCACCGCTCGAAAACACGACACATAAATGGAGCCTGAACAGAGTTTATTTTGAATGTTTTTTTTAGTGTAAAATAGGATTTAGTAATTAATTTGAACAAATATAGTTTTTTTTATCCGGCAATTATATAATATATGTAATTTATACATCTACTCAATTATGTATGTGTATGTATGAATTGTCACAATGTGATGTAATTCACGAGTTTTAATCACTAAAACGTTTTCCTTCCAATGAGTCAGAGAAACATATCAACAAACAAACTTACAAGTCTCTTGCCATTAATTATTCATAGAAACTGCAAATGTAAACTATACAAAAAATCCCAAAGACTTTTGAAAAATAAATCTGAACATTTACATGTATCCTTGTCTATTCACACATATGCAACACACATGTTCAACACGTGTCAACACTCGAGCCTCGAATTAATAAGTTGATAATTGCGTGCAATATATTTCATCAAGTAATTGAGAATAATTTTGCTAATCGTGTAAATCTTGGTAGCTGATGGCGCAGTGGCGCTGGTGTCAAGCGATGATTTTCTCGTGCATTACGCAAGAGTAGATTATCTGATTAATTAGGAAAAATGACCACGATCCGGTTTTTATCTCGCTTAATTCAAAGCCTCCAATGTGTGACTAATTATTTGTAATTGGTGTTGTGAGTTGCCATATGTATATGTATATATATATATATATATATATATATATATATATATATATATATATATATATATATATATATATATATATATATATATATATATATATATATAAACATATATATATATATATATATATATATATATATATATATATATATATATATATATATATATATATATATATATATATATAAGGCACAAAACACGGGATCTTTGCCCCCTCGTTGACCGTGGGAAGGCCCTGGAGGCAGAGCTGTCGCCGCGCCGGTCACGAGGGAAAGTCGCCAAATACCTCTAAAATTGCAATCAGGTAATTGGCATTTTTTCCGCACTTGTGTTTTTTTGGGGAGGGGGTAATACTATAAACACACACACACACACACACACTTACTGGGGCGCTGGTGGGTGAGTTGAAAACACGCTGGATACGTTCTTCTGTGGTTCGGGGTTCGATTCCCGGCGCCGGCGGAAGCAAAAATGGGCAGTTTCTTTAACCATGAGGCTCCTGTTACCTAGCAGTAAATTAGGTACCTGCGAGATAGACAGCTGTTACCGGCTGCTTCATTGGTGTGTGTGTGTGTGCGTGTGTGTGGGAAAAAAACATTTAGTTAGTAGTTAATAATAGTTGATTGACCTTTGAGATGCGGGCCGAAAGAGCAGGGCTCAATCCCCACAAGCACAACTAAGTGAATACACACACAAAACTGCCTTCAGAAACATAGCACGAACATAAGAACTGCATTCACAGACTTGTGTAAGGAATCATTCAGAACCTTGTATACCTCATCTGTCAGACCAATGCGGCTCCATATGCGGCTCCAGCGTGGAGTCCAAATCTAGTTAAACACAAAACGAATTTAGAAAAGATTCAGAGGAACGCCACCAGGTCAGTCCCCCGAGCTGAGAGGAATGAGCAACGAGGAAAGATTACTGGAACTAAACATCACGACACTGGAAGACAGAAGAGTTATGGGAGACATGATCACTACCTATACAGTTCTCAGAGAAATTAACAGAATATATAAAGATAAACTGTTTAAAACTAGTGGTACGTGTACAAAGGGACACAGGTGGAAACTGCGTACCCGAAGCCCAGTACCCAGTACCCATACCCATCTTATCAATGTGTACAGTCGATACTAGACAAATGAACGGAGCCAACACAATAAAGAAATTTATTGTATTCCAAAACTCTGGTGAACGACAGATGCCCTGAAAAATGACTTCTTTAATAAATGAATTTAATCAAAAGATAATGATTTGGGATTGAAATGTAGAAACCGCATGAATAATTCAAAATGATGAAAAAACTAATATGTTTGAACTTGTTTGTGTACTAAATTATCGGGACCTTGACAGAGAGCTTGTTATTTAAGGGAGGAAAAAGAGATATGATAACAACCCATCGTAAACGAAACGGGCAATTCAATTTCTTTCTTTATTATGCACCTCATACCCATCCCGTGGGCGGTGTTGGAAAGGGTTAGAGGCACATAATTAGTTGAAGAACTGAACCCCATAGTTGGTTTTGCTAAGCAAGTGACAATGAAACAAGCAGGCATCCATTTATCCGCCATCCACCTGGAAAAGTGTCCTTTCAAGGCACAGTTCTCCCTCCTTTATTGCACCAGTGTGGAGACGATGAGTCTCCACAATAACTTGTGTGAAGATATAATGACCAAACCACACACCAGGAGATGGAAAATCGACGTGTCGGTCCGTCCTGGACTATTATCAGAGTCGTGTGTGACATACGAAGTCGCATCACATACGGCTTGAGTGCCGGTCCAGAACAGACCGAAACGTCGTCTTCTCATAATCTTCTGGTGTGTGGTTTGGTCATCATAACAGTGTGGAATTCAAAGCTAATAAGCACATAAGAAAATAAGAGCTTGGTCTGTGAGTCCAGAGAGCAGAGCTATGAGTAACTCACAACGCTGAAAATAAGGTAAGACGATGGATGGGACATGGTCCCAACATTAAGGATTCTTAACATTAATAGGGTAGTATAGAGACAGCTCGTGTGTGGAACTAGAAACTTAGACTAGCCAGAGATTTGAGATGAAGCCCCTTCTTCACTGAAAGACCATTGAGCAGCCGGGCTGAGCTAAAATTGCATGCAGTTAAAGCTTACTTCAATCTGCAGTTTGAAGGCAATTGACGTCTGAAAGGCGGAGCCCAGTAGATGATACTCGCCCTGCCCAGCACACATGAAAGCATATTACACTCACCCTCTCAACATAGCCCATTAAGATCACCTGTAATGGTTTCTGGCAATTGGTTTCCTCCTAACTGCAGAGGGGAAAAGGCTCGGGCTCTCTGATATTAACAACCTCACACAATCCCTATGAAAAGAGAAATCTCATATCCGTCGGTTACAAGTTAAATTGTTTCCAAATTTAGCTGCAGTCTCTCAAGTTTCATTGAAAATATATGTATTTAGATTTCGGTATTGAAACCTATTTTAATTAAAAAAATAGTCATATCAAAAAATATTTTTTTTATGGATTGATAGTATTTAATTTCGACTGCAGCAGGTGTGTAGAGATTAATCTGTTTTTCGGAGTCAAAATTTTAATATCATCTAAATGTGTGTGTGTGTGTATATATATATATATATATATATATATATATATATATATATATATATTATATAATATATATGTATATAGTATTTTTAGGGAAATTACTGTAATATTTTTTTGGATGAACTTAAGGCCCATCAATCTGCAGAGGGTTATTAATTCTAACACAAAGGTTACAAACATTGTGTTTGTGGACATTGGCTTCGTGACAATTTGTCCCACATGAGTGAACCGTGTAAGACGGCACACTACAAACAGAGAGGCGTGTTCCGCTTCTCAGTGCAAATACACTGAGAGCTTTACATGGCTTATGTGTAAAGTACATAACTATGTTATAATTGCTGGTTAATCAGTAAACTACAGCGGTGTCTTTAATTAACATTTCCCGTGGTTAATAGATCTTAAGCACAACGAGACATAAAGGCGAAGCAGAGACAGCTAGCGAAGCACAAGTGGCGAGAACATTGAACTTAATCATTTTATTAATTTGACCTCATCAACCAATCAAGCCTTCAGGCAGGTTCATACACGCGGCTGAACACCTTAAAGACTTGTTCACAAATTTCCACGCACTGTTTATTCAAAATTGTTTATATCTCATTGATAAATAAATTATAATATTTAGAAGTACGCCCCATTCAAGTACTTTGTCAGGAAATGATGACAGGTTTTAACCGGTAGACATTAGAACACGATTTTAAAACAACTAATATTTGTTCAAGGCAATTTATTCAACCTACGCCAGACCATAACTTGCATACGCATTTGTTTCATGCAATCCCTTTTAGTTAAAAGTCGCAACAAAACTAAAGTATTGCACGTATAGTCTATGTTTGCAGTTGATAACAAATACACCAGTCCATCAAAACACATGTTTTTTCACATGTATAAATGTCAGTGAACACAAGTGCTTCAATCAAAGCAGTATGTAATTTTTGCAGTCGACAATAGTTCGATATTTTAGCGCAAACCAAATATCCTTTTTCTCGTAAATTTATGTGAAAATGTGGCCAGTTTGCTTTTGGTGTCTGCCAGAGATCTAACTTTAAGTTTAAAACTAACTTTCAGGCAGCATTTCCAAACTGGCCCCGCGGGAATGCTCTGAAATAACCCGAAAATTGTCTGTGAAACCGTGAGGAATTGTCTTCAATGATTCTGTCTATTTTTCTGTCCACATTTGTGTATTTATGCTGCCCTGTCCAATTGTCTTAAGACAAATATATCTTAATATATTTAAATCATCTTCTGCCTAAATATATCATCTTCTATTCAAGATCTAACGAGTGGTATGTCATGAACTATATTGACAATATTACTTGTGTAATACATATACACATGCATAATAATATAGTATGTATGAAGGCAATTATGCATACATTCAGAAGCGCAATCGTATGTACAAACAAAAAACGTAGTTGCAAGTACACAAAGAGACGCAATCAAACATTCTCATAGGAGCTAATTTACAACTTCACCAGAAGCATATACGCATTGGCTCTCATGAACGCACTCACTAATTCATATGGACATTCTCACACTCAGCCACATGGACCCAGACACACTTATTCATATCGAATCTCTCACACATTCACATAACACCTTCACTCTTATATAGTTAACGAAATTTGGAACAACAAATTTAGTAGCTTCGAGTGCAAGGTTAAAAATGGAGGAAGATGACACTTTAACATATTTGTGGATCAAAAAAATACAGTTTTTTTTGCATATTTGCCATCATTGTTAGCTATTTTTTGTCGTTCGTCAATATCCACAAATTTGATTTGTCATGGGCTCAGAGCTTTACCATCCCATACATAATAATGATTTTTTATTATTAAAAATTTCCAATTTCCTTAAGCTAAAACTTGAACACTTTTGATTCTTTCAGAATTGAAAAAGAAACACAAAAAATATTTAGCTCACCTAGTAGGATTTTTTTTAATAGAATTATGATTCGTAACAAAAGATGTTACATAATAAGTACTTTTCTGTTATACTCTTAGACATGCTGCAGTGTTCGTCACACGCTTTGTTATGTTAATTACTATTTGGATTAGTCATGAGCTGGATGGGTGACCGTGCGAACTGCCTCGAATGTGAAATACTTATGATACATGAACAAATCCACAAGGGCCGTGACGAGGATTCGAACTTGCGTCCGGGAGCATCCCAGACACTGCCTTAATCGACTGAGCTACGACCTAATAGTGTGATTTCTGTGTCTTATGATACATATTTCATAAGTGAAAAAAAAACATGAAATTCAGCGAAGATTCCTATTGGAATCATTAATCTCACCCTTTGAGATGAGATTTAAATATATAAATTTATATATATATATATTATATATATATATATAAATATATATATATATATATATATATATATATATATATATATATATATATATATATATATATATATATATATATATATATATATATATATTAGTATATTTTGGTAGCAGTCTTTCCTGTAGACATATATTATTAAATATGACCGAAAAAGTAAGATTAATAATTCTAACACGAATTTTCTCAATCTTTCGTACATTACGCTTCACTGTTGGAGGTAAATCAAAAATCACTTCTCCAAAATTCATTTTTATTTCTAGTCTGACGCGACACGGGCGCGTTTCGTAAAACTTATTACATTTTCAAAGACTTCACAAATACACAACTGATTAGAACTTGCGTTTCTCTGATTTTATATCTACATTTGAGTGAGGTGGGAAGGGTGATGTGGCATTAACACAAGACAGAACAATAGGGGATATTAATAGGGTATTAAAAGTATCAACACAAGACAGAACAGAAACAATGGGTATTGAATAGAAGTGTTTGTAGAAAGCCTATTGGTCCATATTTCTTGATGCTTCTATATTGGAGCGGAGTCTTGAGGTGGGTAGAATATAGTTGTGCAATAATTGGCTGTTGATTGCTGGTGTTGACTTCTTGATGTGTAGTGCCTCGCAAACGTCAAGCCGCCTGCTATCGCTGTATCTATCGATGATTTCTGTGTTGTTTACTAGGATTTCTCTGGCGATGGTTTGGTTATGGGAAGAGATTATATGTTCCTTAATGGAGCCCTGTTGCTTATGCATCGTTAAACGCCTAGAAAGAGATGTTGTTGTCTTGCCTATATACTGGGTTTTTTGGAGCTTACAGTCCCCAAGTGGGCATTTGAAGGCATAGACGACGTTAGTCTCTTTTAAAGCGTTCTGTTTTGTGTCTGGAGAGTTTCTCATGAGTAGGCTGGCCGTTTTTCTGGTTTTATAGTAAATCGTCAGTTGTATCCTCTGATTTTTGTCTGTAGGGATAACGTTTCTATTAACAATATCTTTCAGGACCCTTTCCTCCGTTTTATGAGCTGTGGAAAAGAAGTTCCTGTAAAATAGTCTAATAGGGGGTATAGGTGTTGTGTTAGTTGTCTCTTCGGAGGTTGCATGGCTTTTCATAAGAAGGAAAGTGAAAAGCCATGCAACCTCCGAAGAGACAACTAACACAACACCTATACCCCCTATTAGACTATTTTACAGGAACTTCTTTTCCACAGCTCATAAAACGGAGGAAAGGGTCCTGAAAGATATTGTTAATAGAAACGTTATCCCTACAGACAAAAATCAGAGGATACAACTGACGATTTACTATAAAACCAGAAAAACGGCCAGCCTACTCATGAGAAACTCTCCAGACACAAAACAGAACGCTTTAAAAGAGACTAACGTCGTCTATGCCTTCAAATGCCCACTTGGGGACTGTAAGCTCCAAAAAACCCAGTATATAGGCAAGACAACAACATCTCTTTCTAGGCGTTTAACGATGCATAAGCAACAGGGCTCCATTAAGGAACATATAATCTCTTCCCATAACCAAACCATCGCCAGAGAAATCCTAGTAAACAACACAGAAATCATCGATAGATACAGCGATAGCAGGCGGCTTGACGTTTGCGAGGCACTACACATCAAGAAGTCAACACCAGCAATCAACAGCCAATTATTGCACAACTATATTCTACCCACCTCAAGACTCCGCTCCAATATAGAAGCATCAAGAAATATGGACCAATAGGCTTTCTACAAACACTTCTATTCAATACCCATTGTTTCTGTTCTGTCTTGTGTTGATACTTTTAATACCCTATTAATATCCCCTCTTGTTCTGTCTTGTGTTAATGCCACATCACCCCTCCCACCTCACTCAAATGTAGATATAAAATCAGAGATACGTTCTAATCAGTTGTGTATTTGTGAAGTCTTTGAAAATGTAATAAGTTTTACGAAACGCGCCCGTGTCGCGTCAGACTAGAAATAAAAATGAATTTTGGAGAAGTGATTTTTGATTTACCTCCAACAGTGAAGCGTAATGTACGAAAGATTGAGAAAATTCGTGTTAGAATTATTAATCTTACTTTTTCGGTCATATTTAATAATATATATATATATATATATATATATATATATATATATATATATATATATATATATATATATATATATATATATATATATATATATATACATGTATGTAATATTATATCTTTAATAATATGCCCAAAAATATCTACGGAACGAAAATATCAGGAGAAAGCGCCAAGCAATTACGACTATATAGCATTTGGAAGGAGTCAGGATAAGGATTTGGAATGGTACGGAGGGCAGGAATGGTGCTCAACCACTTGGACGGTTGGGGATTGATCACCGACCTGCTTGAAGCGAGACCTTCGCTCTACCGTCCAGCGACGGTCGTATACCCTCAAAAATATCTAGCCGTGGTATAAGATTACCGCCAACTCTCACCATGGTCAGTGCTGTCAAAATTGCTTAGCATTTAGGAACTAAATCACTCCAAAAAATGTTTGAAATATTTTCACATATACATGTTGACAGTTATGATGATGAATGGGATTGGTGACAAGAATTTATGATGTAGGGAATAAAAACGTCAATATTATAATACAAATAATAATGATAATAATAATTTTGAAGTCAAGAGACGAAATATATAAACACATCTATTGATAAACAAATATAATAAACCAGAGTTAATGGCGTAGTTATATAGACTTTTCAACACACGCGATTGTTCACACACTGAAGATGGTGGCTGGTCTGTGTGTATTGTACAAAGTTTAAGCAAAAGCTCTCCCCCCCCCCCCTTACGCTTCACTTCAATTGCCCCCTTAAACAATTAATTACCAATTAATAAGTTGAATTAATAACTCAACAAATAATGACTACTAGATATCTAATTCCTTAGTATAAACAAAGCTGTATTGACGTTCGTATCGTATACCCCCAAAAATTATTTAACTAGTTTTGGGCACAGGCTGGCAATGTAAATATATACGTTGCATTCATTTACAATAAGCATTCATTTACAAGAATTTTATGTCACTAAGTGGTATTCTATAATTCCAAGTAGACGTTCACTGCTACATATAATTACACAATGCTGCTCACATATCGCTTTTAAGTGGATATAAATTGGATGAGTTTAAGGATTCAGGAAAAACCTGGATAAATACTGGTTTGGAAACAGAGTTGTTGATATGTGGAACACACTACCGGGTAACATAAGAGACGTGAAATCCATGGATTGTTTCAAGTGTAAGTTAGACATCCATGTGAATGAGTTTGAGTGGATATACAAAGGAGCTGCCTGGAATGGTCAATAGACCTGTTGCAATTTCCATATTTCTAAAGTTCTTTTATCAGGGCTGACCTTACAGATTTCTCATGAGAATTCTCTTACAGGTTCTGCTGTTAGAGAACAAGAGCGAAGGTTGGAAGAGAGGAGAGGCGGAAACTCACAATCGATCCAACTATTGATAACGAAAAAGTTTGCGAAACTAAAAGTATAAGAATTGGGTGAAGATAGTGGGGTAAAAATGTTATATCTGGTGTCGTATTCGTAGGAGTAATAAGACAATTGAGAGGCGTGAGAGTTCCTTGGCTTAGGAAAATATTGGTGAGGATAAGATGTCGTCTGTGTGTGTTTGTGTGTGTGTGTGTGTGTGTGTGTGTGTGTGTGTGTGTGTGTGTGTGTGTGTTCGTGTGTGTACTCACCTAGTTGTAATCACCTAGTTGTACTCACCTAGTTGTGCTTGCGGGGGTTGAGCTCTGGCTCTTTGGGCCCGCTTCTCAACTATCAACATTTTATTTTTACACACACACACACACACACACACACACACACACACACACACACACACACACACACACACACAAGAAGCAGCCCGTAGATGCTGTCTAACTCAAAGGTACCTATTTACTGTAAGGTTGTCAGAGGCATCAGGGTGAAAGAAACTCTGCCCATTTGTTTTCGCCTTCGCCGGGGATTAAACCCGGATCCTTAGAACTACGAATCTCGAGCCCTGTCCCCTCAGCCGTCAGTGTGTGTGTGTGTGCGTGCATGCTTGCAACCCGAGCCTCAGCGTTTTTCCCTATTTCACCTAGTTATTGGCTGTGGTATATTCAAAGTATTAACCAAACTACTTTCACCGATCGGTAATCTTATCACACTAAAGCGCAATCAACAAAAGCGGGTATCCCCCCGAGTCTCTGTCAGAATTTAATTGGTTTGAGTCCGGTAATTTTAACTTAGTAGCCATAACCCAACCACAGGACTTAGTTATAGATCGTACTGTTATGGTCTAGCATTGCTTCATGTAATTGCATTATGCAAATTATGGTAAATCGCTAACCAATAATGAGAATTATTAGTATGCAAAAGGAGTCTGGGAGCGCTGTAGGGTGCACAGGAGTATCAGGCGCGGCTGTTGACTAGAGGCAGGATATATCATTTAATGTGAATTCAAATGTGTATCTTAAACATTATTTTACGCTCAGGCATTATGAGATATATTGGCCATCATTTGTGATGGTTACGTGTGTGTGAGAGTTCACGTTTGTATGTGTGTGTGTGTGTGTGTGTTTACTATTTATATTTACTATTTGTGCCTGCAGACTCGAGTTGTTAGCTCTTGGGTCCCGCCTTTCTAATCGTCGGTTGTCTGATTTACTGACTAACGATCTATTTTCCTCTATCATTTCTAGTACATATATTTCATACACACACACACACACACACACACACACACACACACACACACACATCACTAGGATGCAGCTGTCTAACTCCCAAGTACATATATACTGCAAGGAGAACAGGGGTAAATGTCACATATTTTAAATAACATTTATTTTCAATGAAAAAACTTTTTGATTTGGGAAATGTGGTATTAATTTACGCCAAAACAGTTGGATATACAAATTGGTCTGGCTTATTTTAGCTAAGCAATCACAGTCAATGATTGCTAAGTACTAGGTCAATAGTATTACAAAGTACTAGGTGAGTACAGTGTCCTGAGTGTAGTTATCCTGAGGGAACTAATTTTCATATTCGTTTAAGCAAGAGTTTCCGGGTATTCTTCATATTTCCATTGTGTGAAACTCGTCTTCCACTCTCATGCCTAATGAGAAAGATATATCATCCTGTTCTTTAATATAAAGATATATTAAATTAATTTTAATGTAATATCCACGACAGCTTTTTTACTCATTTGCAGACTTAGAGATTTTCTCCAATTAACTCCAAATTTCTCCAGCACTCCCTCCAAGCTTAGAGACACCATAAGCTGTTGTTGGTGCCCCTATTTGTTCGAATCAATTTCACCAACTCTTCTCCTCCCTGTAAACTTTCATTATCACCTATTATAAAAATTGCAAGTTCTCTTGAATCAGTTGCATTCCCGCCAAACACACGATGAAATTACGATGTTGCTATGACGTTCGAACAAGGTTTAACACCTAACAATTGTAACAACCAATATAGCGATTTGTAACAACGTTCTAATACGTCTTAAAAACTTTATGACAAGATGTAACCACTTTATTACAAGTTGTAACAAGGGAATCATAGGTTTCGTTACGTTGTGTGTTTGTAGGGAATTTACTTTAATCAATTATAAAAGAGAATCCAAACAATAGTCTTTGCTGTCTCTTTGAGTTGTTAAAACTCATCCCATAAGTAATTGATAACTAATATATTCTTAACTAACAGGCACGCTAGGAGCCCTACATGCCGTTACCTTCTGTTAAACAGACACAACAGATGAAAACGGTTATAATCCAGTAAATATGCTGGACTTTATAACTTGAAATGCGGTGATGTAGCGACTTGGACGAGGGGCCACATATATAATGGTAATGGGCCACATGTGGGCCACATACAGACGGGTGAAGAGTTACATGTGGCCCGCGTGTTTGACACCCATTCTCTGACACGCCAAAAACCATAACATCGAACAGAAAAACCACAACTGGAGAACATATAAACGCCGACACAACCTCTCCTAGACACCTAGGCGAATACAAATGATTATATTAGAGCTGAAATTAATAGCAATTTTGGTGGAAATTTTTCTCACAATTTCACCCTCATTATCCTATCAACTCTGATAAGAATCCTTGATAACGCAGCACAAAATAAGTTAAATTTGTTGTGTATAGTCCCGAAGGGAAGGAAAATATACACAACTTGAGAATTCGAAGGGCGTGTAAAATATGTATTTATTGTCAGGATGTGTGTATTTTATTTGCTGCATATTTGTACGTATTATTTGTCATTCATGTGTACATTTCTTTGTGTAATATTACTGTTTATTTCGGTTGCTGTTTACACGATTTGAGATATACAGTGAGCGAGTATAACATACAGGCATTCACGTTTATCATGACAGTTAAAGGAATATTTAGTTTCTCGTGTCAACAAACAGTTTTATGAGCAGGTAATTTTAATATGTTTAACGTGTCTGTGGTCTACCCTAGATGTGATAACCTTGGTCTTTTCACCTTAACGTAATAACCCCTTGTCGTTCTATCCTAGTTGTTCCACCCTAGATGTCTTCATCTAGATATTTCTCACCTAGATTTTTCATGTGGATGTAGGCACTTAAATGGTTCCATTTAGATTTACTCCCCCTTTACTCCTCCTAGTTGTACTCTCCTATATATTCTCACCTAGATTGTCTTGCACAGATATAATCCCCCTAGATGTAGTCACCTAGATGTTTTCACCTAAATAGGCTCCCCCTAAATGTACTCATCTCGATATGAGTGGAGAGTCGAACTATGAATAGTTTAGAACAATTATTTTTCTTAATTTATTTTCCACGTTTCATTTATATATAAAACTGTATTTTAAAAAAACAGAGTGAGACGAATGTTTTATTAGAAATAAAAACACCGTACTTGTGACGTTACCTCGGACTAATAAGCATTGGTCTCAATTGGTAGTTTGTTTGAACTAAAAGAATGACAACGATTTGTACCAGTTGTGACGACTTTAGTTTATGAATCAGACTCTGAATATCATTGATTTTTTGCGCATGACTGTCTTCTAGCACTAATTATCTCTCTACATTCCAATCCCTTATTTTTTAGGCGTTGCAAAACATATTTCGAAGTTATTACATATTGTCTGAAGCTATATTATTTGCACTAAATCTCTTCTGCCTTCCCTCCTCTCTCTCTCTCTCTCTCTCTCTCTCTCTCTCTCTCTCTCTCTCTCTCTCTCTCTCTCTCTCTCTCTCTCTCTCTCTCTCTCTCTCTCTCTCTCTTTCCCTTTCCACAATTTTATTACGCAGAATCTCTCTTTATTTCATTATATATCCATCACCACTGTCCCATAATGCTAACTCCCCACTTCTGTCAACATTATTACATTCACTTGTCTCCTCTGTCGTGTGAGCTGACAGTCTTCCCTGTCCTTATACTTCAATATCGTTCGAAACCCATTACTACCCTTCCACCCTCCCCCCCCTCTTTTTTTTTTGTAATTCCTTCTTTCTGAGAATTAAGTTGTGGTTTCTTTGTTGATGGTGAGTTTATGGGTTTTTTATTTGTTTTACTTTTTGTTTATGGCGTTGTAATTTTTTACTGCCTCTCTTTATATTTTTCATGGTCATAATTTTGTATTTATGCTTTCGCACTTTCTAAGATTTTGATGCTTGTGTTTATTTGTTTATTAATTGACGATGTGCTCTGAGTCTGGTCCTTTTTGGTCCTACAGGGTGAACGTTATGTCTAATATTTTCTAATATGTCTTTCCTGTAGCTCTATATACTGGCGATCACAAAACACTGATCATTTTTATGCGGAAAATCCACAGAGAAATGTGAAAGGAAGTGAACGTTTCGGCCTGATTAAAGCCTTTGTCAACACACGTCTGACTTAAGGAAAGAGAGGGAGGGTACAGGCCAACACCTGGAACATGACCAACCTATCTCTAGGGAAAGAATTAACCAGAAACAGGTAAAGCTTAGCTTAGAATACTCAAAAAGGATTAAGCAGTCAGAGAATAAGGATGAAAGATTAAAGAAAAACCTCATGAACACACAATATATGAATATTAAATTGTCATGAGACATTGTAAGCCTCCCTATTAAAGTTTTTTCTTAAACTGTTGTGCAATATTATAACTTATTATAATATTATAACAATATTATAATAGTTTTCTTATGAATATTTTAAAATTTTCGTAAATATCTTCTACGATCTGGCGGGCAAGGAAACACTGAATCACTTAATCTTTCCATTTCATTTCTTCCACGTTTTGTCAACAATGTGACATCTTCAGGCATATACACTTTAAGACTATGGTCGCAGGTGAACTAATTCACATATATATGCTCAAAGTTGAATTCCTTGAATGGCTGATTACTGCTGTGAGGTTTAGAGAGAACACGGCCTCATGTGTTCAGAGGCCGTGTTCACTCTAAACCTTACAGAGGTTTAGAGTGAACACTTCGATCATTAGTGTGTTCACCAAAGTGTACTTGTGAAAGTCTGTAGTTTCACCATCAGTGTGTGATTATTGAGGTGTCTTTCACTATGTTCTCGAGATTCAGGATGATGTTGTGGTGCTGTTGAGAGGGTGATGCTGTTGTGAGGAGAGTGATGTTGCTTAATTCCTCCTACTTGAAAATCTATTGAATTATGTACTGCTCACAAGTAATTCAAATTTCACCAAACTTTTGAGTCACTGAACAAGTTTCAGTAAGTTATTTATCACCATAATTCTTGTTACCAACACATATATGGGAAGTACTATAATGGTATAGTAGTGAATGTTCGTTATAGTAATTACTCAATACACTGAACTCAATACAGTAGTTAATGTTCGTTATAGTAACAACGTGACGCTCGATCAGTTTGTCTATGTTTCACAGGGAGAGTTATTATAGTACTCGACCAATTTAAAAAAAAAAAGTACTTTCTCCTGACTAGGACATTAGAGACCATTCAAAATGTCCCCATTATTCTGTTTCGTCCAAAATACTTACAAAATACGTCCATAGTTTCGTCCAAAACGTCCAAACTATTTCATTTGTTTAAATAAATAAATAAAATAAATAAATGAATAGTTTATGGTTATAAAACTACAAGAAGTTTGCATGTTATTTTCAGTATTCAGTGCATAATATGCACACACACATTTATTTATATAGTTACACAAGCTTTTCATATATATATATTCATTTTATATATGATCATTATTTTTATTGCACATTTCCTGTTTAAATGGCTAACACTATTTATGGTAGCTAATTTTCATTATGTAAAACATACTGAGAACCCCCATTAATAATGTAGTATTTTAAAAATTACAATATTTATTACACAAAAAATAAGTATTACATTATACATGGTGAATAGCATAATTACATTATTTATTCAACACTAACATTGTCATAGCTTGGTAAATAATATTCGGGGCTCCAACCCTTTGTAAAAGAGGAGGCTGATATTTTAAATATCCCAGGAAGTGACTGATAGCAGGCAGGGGATTATACATTCCTAAGAGGCGGGACCAAAGAGCCAGAGCTCAACCCCCGCAAACACAACTAGGTGAGTACATTAATCCGTTCCCCTTTACACCCAGTAATGGAGGCAAATCTGCAAGTAAATAATTAATATATAGATATTTATATAAATTAGTAACGAATGGAACGATTTAACAGCGGTGATGATAGAAGGTAAAAAAAAAATGGGGGGTCTGTAGGGAGAGATGGCAGACACAGACGAGTGAGGGAAGAATGAGGGAAAAGTGATCGTAGAGTGAGGGAAAAGTGAGGGAAGAGTGATAAAGCAAGACAGTTAAGAGGCTAAAGCACTATGGAGTATGACTATTTAAGGAAAGGAACAACAGTGGAGTAATAGGCGATATATATATATATATATATATATATATATATATATATATATATATATATATATATATATATATATATATATATATATATAATATTATGTAATATGCGAAAAATCCACAGAGAAATGAGAAAGGAAGATGAACGTTTCGGCCGATCAAAGCCGTTGTCAACACCAGACTGACTAAATGAAACAAAGGGAGGGTACAGGCCAACAACCAGAACCTGACCACTCATCTCCAGGGAAAGAATTACCCAAAAACAGGTATAGATTAGCTTAGAATAGTCAAAAGAATTAAGCGGTCAGAGAATAAGGATTAAAGAAAAAGTCTCATTGAACACTCAAAATATGAATATAATATTGTAATGAGCATAGTAACCCTCTCTATCCGAATTTTTTCTTAATTGATCGCTGTAATTATATTTTAGAAACAATTATAATGAAATATATCACTATTCTAGACATGTGTTTTGCTTTTCCGTTGAGTCTTCAGGATTCCACATGCTACACAAATAAAGACTTTCTCACTTTTTACTCTCGTGGGACTTGAGTTTACGAGTGAAGTAAAAAGTTATGTTCCTTCTCGTCTACATTACCGTGAAATTGACCTCGTTAATGCCTAGCGATTCATTTTAGCATAGCTGATTATCCCAGAATACTAATAAACTTAAGGAGCGGATATAATATCTCTTATACTCAAATGGGTGGAGAAGGCAAACATTTAATTTTTTGTCTTCAATATTGTTTATGTATATATATATATATATATATATATATATATATATATATATATATATATATATATATATATATATATATATATATATATATATATATATATATAGATATATATATATATATGCATATATATATATATATATGCATATATATATATATATATATATATATATATATATATATATATATATATATATATATATATATATATATATATATATATAATATAATTATTGCTGTGTGTTGCAGTTTACAGAAAACACATACAGCAAGCATTTCCTCTCTGGATGGTAACACTGAGGCGCTGAAACAAGAAACTAGAAGCTCTTGGGTCTTTCGTTTGTTTAATGAGTTTCTCGCCCATTTCCTTTAGGAACTTAAGTGCACACCGACCCCGGACGCCCAAGGTCTTGGAGCTTATTGGCACGACCCTGTAACAGTGTGTGTTCATACAAGCAGCCGTCCATGACCACCTCTCACCCGCACGACCCCCACCCATTGCATGACACGTTCAGCTCCATTCCATGAACCACACACACACACCCACTTCATCTTTGTTCTCGTTCCTCCGTAAAATTATGGTAAGTGGGTGATTCCTAACGCGTTTTCCTGGAATTTGCATGAGTTATGACGCCTTGTCAACACAATATATTGTTCACCTTTTATTACGGTAATTATTCATTTAGGGAATGAATGGAGGGAATGAATATAGAGCCGAAGAGATAAGCTATATCTACGTCAAAATAACATCTACTCGTAGAATCGGAGGTCGAATGTTTTTGCTGCATTTACGACAAATGTAATCGAGGCTTCCAATTGCATAAACCTACAAGCCCTCGTCTGCCTCCTTACCACAGTTTTGAGTCTGAAATTACAGTAACGAGAGGGAGAATTTCTGAGTCAAAGTTTATTAACAATTTCTCAAGATATTATGAAATAAGAATAAATGAAACTGAAGGAGGTCAGTTGGCCCATACGAAGCCACTCTTATTTATATTCACTAAAAAAAAATATATAATATGCTATATTTTATGTATATATAATATAATGTCATACTTACGGGTGAAAAAATACAACAATCCAGTAGATTACATGTTACCAGGTTATTTATTTTTTTAAATCAAGAACCCTGTTACCGAACCTGTATTTACCCAGGACTTTCTGGCATCTAAAGGAATCTAATTTAAGCTCATTGTCCAATACACACACTTGAAAAGGTTGAGTTGATAAGAAATTAAATGAATTAGGACGTGATGTGGTAGAGGCTGACTCCATACACAGTTACAAATGTAGATATGATGGAGCCCAATAGGCTCAGGAATTTGTAAACCCGTTGATTGACAGTTGAGAAGCGGGACCAAAGAGCCGAAGCTCAACCCCTGCAGGTAGACGAGTACAACTAGGTGAACATGTTGACCAGACCACACACTAGAAGGTGAAGGGACGACGACGTTTCGGTCCGTCCTGGACCATTCTCAAGTCAAGTCGCAATCGACTTGAGAATGGTCCAGGACGGACCAAAACGTCGTCGTCCCTTCACCTTCTAGTGTGTGGTCTGGTCAACATACCTTAGCCACGTTATTGTGACTCATCGCCTGCATAGGTGAACATATAGTGCGGGAGTTAAGAGAGCTGTGTATTCGATAGCTGACCAGGAACACACCAGACCACATAGGCTGTGACCCAAGAGCTAGAGCTCAACCCCCGCAACTAAGTGAGTACACTCACAGCGAATCCTCTTGGGTATGTGTTTCCCAGGATGCTAGACCACTCTTGGTGTTATTACACTCAACACCTGAGGAATAAGACTCTTCACAGGATGAAGGACGACACATAAAGTATTTTATTACCAATCACGAAATATTACTTAAATCCCTTTGTTGCTTGCCTCGACCCTTAGACGTAGCTGAATGACCCTTAGACGTAGCTGAATGACCTTTAGACGTAGCTGAATGACACTTAGACGTAGCTGAATGGCCCTTAGACGTAGCTGAATGACCCTTAGACGTAGTTGAATGACCCTTAGACGTAGCTGAATGACCCTTAGACGTAGCTGAATGGCCCTTAGACGTAGCTGAATGACCCTTAGACGTAGCTGAATGGCCCTTAGACGTAGCTGAATGACCCTTAGACGTAGCTGAATGACCCTTAGACGTAGCTGAATGACCCTTAGACGTAGCTGAATGACCCTTAGACGTAGCTGAATGACCCTTAGACGTAGCTGAATGACCCTTAGACGTAGCTGAATGACCCTTAGACGTAGCTGAATGACCCTTAGACGTAGCTGAATGGTAGACATATGGAAATAATTCTTGCATGTACAGTCATGAAGGAGTGCCATGATTTCTCGAGCTATGTACACATGGTATGCACACGGGGGCCTGAGAGCTGAGTGGACAGCGCTTCGTATTCGTAGTCCTGAGGTTCCGGGTTCGATCCCCGGAGGAGGCAGAAATATGTAAGCAGAATTTCTTTCATCCTGATGTTCCTGTTATCTAGCAGTAAATAGGTGCCTGGAAGGAACCTAACATACGGGCTGCTTCCTGGGGGTGTGTAACAAAAAGGAGGCCTGGTACGAGAACCGGGTCACGGGGATGCTAAGTCCCGTAATCATCTCAAGATAATCTCAAGATAGTACACGATTCTTCTACAGGTATTTGATGTCTTGACAACTATTCGATGTCGCGCAAAAAAAGAAGATATAGCGGTTGCAACAATGGCTCCTGTAATAGTAGTTTCCTGAGGTAGATAAAAGTAGACAAGGATCTGACCTGCTGCTTGACTCTTAGATCCCAAATGAAGTAAACTCCTAGCAAGAAATCCCGTCTCAGCTCCTTCAGGGGGAATAATCAATGAACCAGTAGAGTTAAACAGATAAGGAAGAATAAGGAGTGGCAATGCACTGTAAAACAGAGTTTACTGTTCTTCCAAGAAATCTTCCAGGAGCACAGCTTACTGAGATGTATACAGCACAAGCTGGCCAGACTCAGAAGTGAAGCACAGAGGCATACATTCATCCTGTGACCATTAGGAGGAGCGCTATTCCCCAAGACGTTTCTATAATTGACAACATCTAGCATTAGAGAAATTCCATTTCCCAAGACCTTCCCTAATTGGCATTTAAAGCTGTTCCGTTGCAGTGGTCTGACACCACTGACAATGGTGTCAGACCACCCTCCCCATGATACACCTGCATGGCCCAAATGACTCTCAAATACCCTATTCCATCAGCAAAGATCCCGGTGGGAACTTTCATATATTTCCGTTCCTTCTAATTCTCACGAAAGTGGTCAGTACAGAACGCAGACCACTGAAATAAGAACAAATCCACAAGGGCCGTGACAAGGATTCGAACCTACGTCCGAGATCATCCTTTATTCATTTGATACATCACGCTGTTGTGATTTCTGTGTGCACTGAAATAAGCTTTCCTCCTAATATATCATATAAATCAAAATCAGACTTCCGTACGCAATCAATATTCGTTCTTAGGGTTGAGTGACATACAGCATAAATTGCTTTTAGTACAAGCATTAGCTACTCACATGTAGCACAAATTGAATATTGTGTAATCGTTATTGTGGAGTCATATTGTATATTAATAATTCGATTTAAATTCATTCATACATGTCTTGACAGTATTCAGATTTTGGAATATATATGTTTAACTGGGATGCTCTGAAAGAATATTTGGCTTTTCGATTTTGACATTTAAGTAGCAATGTTTATATTATGTATAGCTAATTAATTGGTTGACATGACAATATAAATTATGACGAGAATTTGGATAAAAGCATATGTATTAAATATAGTTCAAATTACATAGAGCCTGTTATGGAGGATCGAATAACCACACCAAACCTAACCTAACAAAGCTGTACCATACATTTCAATCCTGGCTGGAGAATTATTGGTATATTTTTAACCTTCCAATTCCACTATGTGCAAGAATGTATATATTTATTGATCTTTGTAAGATCTATAATTTAGAGGAATATCAGTAAATTATCATATCTAGAGGCAGAAAATATCAATAATACTTCACAATGCTTTTGAAAGTCGGCTTTTATTTATAAATTATTAACCATATTGTGGTTTTTTTAAACATAATAATTTCCTTCCTTCTGCTCAAAATGCTTAATTCGAGCCATAACACAGGAGCAAACAAAGAGGACAATATCATTTACCTGAAGGTCATCGATCCAGGACATTCATGAGTAGTGTCACCCACAAGAAGGACAACATAACTCGAGCTGTCCCCTTTATGGTAACGTGGACTTCACCAGCGTGTCATTGGTGATATGTTTGGCACTGGGCCGTTGTGCTTAAGATCATGCGTGCCACATTGATGTGATATATTTCCCCTGGTGAGAAGCATAAGATCAGCATAGAACGAAATATATCTTGTATTGAAAATATAAATGTCATACTAAAAACGACATATGGTCTAATATATATAAATTTAATAATATATTTGATAATGTTTAACCACGAAGGAAAATATTGGAGATTAACTTAACTCTTCCATGTTCATCAACATATCATCAGAAGTATGAATATTACAGTTCTGTGGAGGGTGATATATAGGCAGGAAGGATACAGGAGGGGTGTAAAGACAATGTTTTTTTGAAATATTGGTTCAAGAAAATAAGAACGAGAGGACACTCCATTAGGCCTAATGACCAATGCATTTAAGCTCCAGGAAGACAATTTCTAATAAGATGACTGTATATTAATGATCTTACTAAAACCGATTTTTAATTACCCTCCTAAAAATGCATCCAAATTGTATAAATCATTATTAATGTTCATATTGTATGGTTTTGTAAATGACATTAAAGCAGATTCAATAATGTTTCCGTTTAATTTATAATTTGTAACTGAAGAAGTCATCTCCCAATCAATTTCTGTAGAATCCACACGACAAGAAAAGTGTTGATGAGTTGATGAGCATCGGGTCAATTACAGTGCCGCTAGGATATCACTGAAAAAGCCGGTTGACTACACTATTTCTGATGATTGGGGGCGTAAGAGAGATTTCCGTCACTGAATGAGGCTTTGCTTAAATTCGTAATAGCCCTATTGCAATCCTCGTTTGATTGAATGTTCTCGTTTATGATACACATGTGCAAACTTCAAGCTCTAACATATATCAAGAAATCACATCTTGATGGTCAGCACTACTTCGCTATCATCATGATACTTCCGGGATATACACGTGGTACAGAGAATACGAAAAAACTATAGCTACATGCAAGAGGATACATATGAAATTGACAGTTCGTACCCCATTCTTATTTAGTCCCCTTAAACGTAAAGAGCTACGAACTTTAGAGTCAGGTGTTAGTTGTTAAACGAGGTAGGTACCGTCCAACTTGGTCAAAGGAGGTCCATCAAATAGCTGTTGTGACATTATGTTCATCTGAATATTAATTAATGTGATAAACTACCAAATATATATGATTTATATCAACCCCCTTCTCTCCCCCCCCCCCACCACAAACTCATTATTGAACTCTCTCTCATCTATGCTTGGGACAATCGATCGATCCCACTTCCATTATGTTACCTGATAAATAATTTCACAAATCATCAACCCTCTGTTTTTAAACCGGTATTTACCCAGGACTTTTCTAAATATAAAATAATTTAAATTATATCCATTATTTCGAGCTTATACCTAATAGATATCTTTATATACTTAATAGAGAACAAAAATCTAGGATTTTTTAACTTATAATTTCTTACATAGCTTTACTATCTTTCTTTGCACGCTTTCATATGAATTAAAATCATGTGCATAATCTAGAAATAACTCCCAGTGTACTATTTACCTTATTTCGTAGACATCCATCAGTCTCAGGAGACTATGGTGAGGCCCTCTGGTTGTTGGTCTGGAGTGGCCTCACCATGGCGCAAAGCCAGGGGTAGCTTGATATGGAGGCGAAGCTGTTACCCATGCAGCAGGTCCCCCCCTCTCCACGGTGCCGAAAGTCTCCAATGGAAAGGCAAACGCCAATACGATTGGTTCCAGCGTCACGTACATTAATGCATTGCTCGTATGACTTTAGATCCTTACTAATTATTGCTCCTACATCTTACTCACTTCACACTTAGCAATTAATACATTGGTCGGCTGATTTCTGGCATCTCTCTTGTTATTACTTAAGCTAACAACCCTATAATTATTAGAGTTAAATTGCATCAGCCAATCGAATGTATCTCGTTTAGTACACCTAAACGGGACACCATTATCAGTACTGCACAAGCAGTGTTTTCCAAGTAGTTTCGAACCCTGGAAGAGTGGTAAGTGATACAGAAGAACATTTCTCTCTGTGCGAGCAGTGGGGAGGGGGTTGTGTCAAAGGGACAATGATCACGACACATAAGATACTCAAATATAGTGAGCAAATTCAATTGAGAAATGTCCACTCCAAGAACTGTTGAACATAGATATACTCAATAACGAACCAAAGTAGACATACACATTAATGTATTTAGAGTTGGATCCCTAGAACTGAAGCACAGTGTACAAATCCACAAGGGCCGGGATGAGGGTTCGAACCTACGTCCAGGATGATTTGTTCATATAATGCATCACGCTATTGTGATTTCTGTGTGTATTGAAGCAAAATGTGTTATAGGTGGTTGAGTACCAGCCCACTCTTATAGGTTGTCAGATGAATACACACACTTTGATAAAGGTTGCCAGGTTGGTATACTAACTCTTTCAGAAGCTGTCAGATGAGAGCACAAACTCTCTCAAAAGCTGTCAGTAACGTAGACAAGCTTTATTAAAAGTTGTCAGATCGATAGTGCGAAGTGTCAGTCATTCTGATACGAGCCTGCTCATAATTATGTTTGTTGAACTAATGTGCAATAGTAAACAAAAAAAAATATCATAGAAAACGAAAAATATGTCATAGAAAACGAAAAATATATCATAGAAAACGAAAACTATATCATAGAAAACGAAAAATATATCATATATCAAAGAACGACAATGAATATCAAATATCAAGAAAGAAAAGAATATTTCATATATCAAAGAATAACAAAGAATATATCATATATAAAATAAAAACAAATATATTATATATCAAAGAAAAACAAAGAATAACATATATCAGGAGATTATAAGTGGGCGATATAATAAAACGCATAGTTTAATTTTTCTTGGTGATTTTGAACGGCCAATGACAACTCAGGAACACGCATTGCAATAGGAATTCACCACTCTGTGTATACATTAAAGTTTCAACAATTACTTACGGAACAATCATTAAGAATACTGAACGTAACTCACAATTAACGCAAACTCATTGCGTATATTCCGAGAAGTGCGTATATACACACCTCCTAGTGCATATTTATTTTTATAAGTATTATCAACCTAAAAGTAGGTTGATAATACTTAATGAATGAGAATGAGAATGAGTTATTTCAATGATCTTTTTTCCGATAGTATTCTTCATAAATGTTTTTTTCACCATTTAAGTAAGCATCGTCTGCAAATGACCGAGGGAACACTAGCGTGAGAGGCGAATCCACGAGAGAGATAAAGAGTTAAAATATGCACAAATTCGAATCAGATAATCTCAGAAAGCTTTTAGGGGTAAACAGCGTTCGGGTTCAAATTACGTCAGCCGGCAGTAGGGAAATATTTCGCGAAAAGAACAGTCGGGGAAAATTCTTATTGTGGGCGATAATTTCTAGCATTGTTTCTCTACTCTAACGTTATTCAGTCAACAATTCGTGCAACCTGAAGGAAATATCTTTTCAGAAGAAATATAGGGAATGAATAGATTGGAAATAGAGTTAGAGGCGAGTGGAATTAATGATTTACCTTCTATGAAAATCATGACACAAATTGTTCAACAAACTTCAAGGATTAAGTGGAGAAGTGTATGTTCGAGAAGGAGTGGATATACGTGGGACCCGACTAAGATGGCCCATCAGATCAGCTCTGATGCTTCATAATTCATATCTACCTATTTCCAGCACTGTGGAAATAGTGTGCAATGTGGTGTGTGTGTTATAAAAGCTTCGGCTTCACACGCGTGGGGTCCACGGGTCGAGCCCCATACAGCTCAGGTGAATGGAGTGTGGGTGTTGTATCCCCACTATACACTACTGTGTTTGGCCCTGTTACGTGCTGTATATGGCTGCTCTGAGAGTCGCTTCATTTTATGAGTGTAATGTTTTTGAGCTTTGCTCTAGCCACTGGAACTGCTGTATTGAGCGTTGCCCTCTACAATTGGTCGGTTATCTAGCACGTTGCTTCCTGTTTGGGCCAGTTATCGTTGTACTTTTTAGGTATATATATATATATATATATATATATATATATATATATATATATATATATATATATATATATATGTGTATATATATATATATATATATATATATATATATATATATATATATATATATATATATATATATATATATATATATATATGTATTTGTAACAACGATCACAAAAAACACTGATCCAAGAATGCTGAAAAATCACATATGAAGAATTAATGCTGAACGCGTTTTTGGCTCAGTTCGCCATGATCAGAGCAAGACAGATGAACGCCTCTCTCCTTACTCTCTATCTTGCTCTGATGAAGGCGAACTGAACCGAAAACGCATTCAACATTCTCTAATTCTTCAAATGTATTTTTTTCCACATACTTGGATCAGTGTTTTTGTGATCGTTGTTTTATGTACATATAAAGAATCAACACTGTAACGATGGCATCTGGCTGTGAAATATAAGAGTCTGGAAGTGAACACTTTATAACTCACTGTATTGATAGTGAACGTCGAAGAAACAGAAGAATCTGCGAGTGAATACTATAATTTTGAACCTCTTGGCCAAAAGTAGACACATAATAATGTTAAAATATATTTTTTTAAAGTAAAAACAATATATTGCATAATTGGTTACCGTTTCTGCCAGGTATAACACTCGCATATCAGAGAAGAGCTGCTCATATTTTGTCAAATATATAAACTTAATTGTAAAAAAAATATACACAAAAGCAAAACGTTATTACTACCGTAAACCTAAGAATGGGTGACGTATGTAATGGTGTAGCGGCAATGGCATGTGTAAATATGCACACGATCTACGTTTAATGTACATTTACAAGTAGATTAAGCAAATACTTCTCTTCAAACCCACGACTTGCATTGTTCCACCCCCTAAGCTTTCCATGTTTGGCTCTAATGGTCTGTTTCTGTTTGAATTCCTTTGTAATCCCGTTGTAATCCCAGGAGCCGGGGGTCGGCCCTGCAAATCCAGTTAGATAAGTCGAGCTAGGTAAGGTTACATACATATGCAATCATGCTCAGGAACTTTTAAGTTAAACTACTCTTCAGTGAAGTAAAATTATATTTTGTTTAAGGTAAATCCAAAGCTTTATATTTCTGTAATATGTAAATTAAAATAAGAAATATTCCATAGCAAAATATATAAATACTTTTAGTGAAATATTAATGATATAATTTAATTATGAGTATATGTTGGATTATTTTCAGTATAAAGAAAACGTAAAAAGTTCATAATTAAAGTTGCTATATATTCTATGTATTTATAATATATATATATATAATATATATAATATATTTATTCTATATATTTATATGTGCTATGTATATTCTATATATTGCTATACATATCCTGTGGCGTATGTTTTGATGGCTGTATTATGTGTGCATTCAGTTATATGTACTAAACCTTTTGTGCTTTCAAAAATGAGCTTCAGCTCATGGACCCCGCCATTCTAGTTGTTATCAAATCCAATGAATCCAGACGTGATTATGTAAATATGTACATATTTACTTTTTAAAGTTGTGAATATAGTTACCTTCCGTTACGAGCTTGCCTAGTCTGCTGCATTTCCTACTTCGATAAATCAGCAATTTTTTTGCAATTTTATTATTCATGAGAAAATCTTTCGGTTCATCTATATTTCTTTTTTCCATCTATATTTTCTTGTAATTTATCATTTACTGAGATGATTTTTTCTTTTTTCCAATATATTAAATTCCCTAAGAATTGTCCACGTCTCCTTCTCTTTTCAAGCATCGTTAAGTTCAGGTATTTTTACCCTTTCGAGAGACCCTAGCCTTCAAAATTTTGAAACGCGATTCCTTCCAAACTTCTGAACGTTTTGAAGTTCACGTGTGTATATTTTAGTAGTTGGTGCGCCATGAAGGTGGCGGTGGATGGTCTGTGAATGGTCTCACGTAGCGGCTGCAGCGTGCTCTGAATACCTGATTATTGAAGTTCCTGAAGGTGAGTTTGAGAGTTACCCGTATTCCGCTGATGATTTCGTGATTACATGGGGGCCTTTGGAGTCCAAGATTTGTTGAGTTATATCTGATCTTAGGTGTTGTTTTACGGGAATCCATTGTTATCTTGAATCAATACGAATCTTGGACCTCTCACTGTGATTCTTTCTCTTCCGTTTGTTCGGAACTCACATCCAATTTCACTATTCGCTTGGTTCTTCCTCCCGCTTGTTTCGAAAGTTTGTGTAGTAGTCTTCTCCTGAATTGTGTCAGTGGCTCTTGACTCAGGATAAAGCATTCACTCCATTCTTCTCTTGTATATTTTTCTCCAGTTGTCGTAAAACAACTGGAGAAAAGTTGGAGCCTTAGTCGTGATTCACTTTTCCTACAGCCGTGTTGATTCTTGTTTACAAATTTACAAAAAATGGCACTGTTGTGGAAGTTTAGTGCCTCTTTTCCAGTTTTAATTTTGTGTTATTCAGGTTCAGCATCTGGCGTCTTCCAAGGTGCTCAGCAACTCTCTAATGAATCAAATACTATTAATGCTAGAAGTATGCTGAGAACTTCTGATTCTTTTGCTATCCACAATAATGTTTCGTCATGTCGTTAAGTCATCATTTCATCAAGTTCCTCCTGTCGTACCATTACCGCCTATATCCTATACCCTATACAGTATACCCTATACACTTACGTCATTATTTGCCAGTGTTTCATGTGGGAGCTGTTCTGGAAGATTGAATGTAGTTCCTCTCCCAACCATTTGGGCAGGACGGTCAGCGTTCAATCCCCGACCGTCCAAGGGGTTGGGCACCATTCCTTCCCCCCGTCCCATCCCAAATCCTTATCCTGACCCCCTTCCAAGTGCTACATAGTCGTATTGGTTTGGCGCTTTCCCTTAATAGTTCCTTTCCCTTCCACACAAATTTCGTTTAATTTGTTTTTCTATTTTCTCGTTCCTTCTTCCGTAACTTTCTCACTTCGTAAATCATTGTCATTTATTTTCTTATATAGTGATATAGCAGTTCTGTTACGTAATCTTAGATGCAATGCAATTTAAAAGTGGCTTTTATTATTATTATTTTTTTTAATTCGATGTAGCTTTATTGCATCCCTTTTAGGTCTATTTTTGTCCTCTGTTCTCTGAATATTTTCCCACTGTTATGCTTTTTCGTGTTGTTTCTTGACGTTAGCTATTACTTAAGGAATTTAAATAATTCGTTATCCCCTTTATTCCTAAATAAAGTTATGTATCTCAGCCTCTATGCAGCTCCATTTGATTTTTGTCATTGTTTTTTTGGTTTGTCTCAGAACTTTTTCCTCCAGTTGCACGTTTGCCAAGTATTCCATAATTTTAATATGATTTCTATTGATTTAGTTTAGCTCTTTATGGCTGCACCTATGAATTTTTGTCTTTGCTTCCCCATTCCATCACTTTCTCCAATAACAAGCCTCAATTGGTGTTGATAATAATAGGATGTTCTTTGTAGAACTGTAGAAATGTAGATATGACAGCGCCACATAGACTCAGGAATCTCTAAACCAGTTGATTAGCGGTTGAGAGGCGGGGCCAAAGAGCCGAAGCTCAACCCTCGTAAGTGAATTCATCCTACTTTTCCTTCTTCTGTGTGATGAAAAGATTTAGAAGACTTTGTGCATCTTTCTCCTGGTTTCCCTTTGGTGAGCTTTGACACGTTTTGTTAGTAAGTTCTTTTTTTTTTAACTTTTCCTATTAACTTTGTTATTTCATGTTTCTTTCACACCGCGAAGCTCCCTCGCTTAGCAGTCAATTTTTATTCACGGTTCAGCTCCCCCATTACAAGGAATTTTGTACTTTGTTGCTGCTTTCTGTAATATTTCCATTCGCGGTGCGTTGTTTTTTGTATTCCTGTTTGGGTCATTCGTTATTTACTAGAGGGATTATGTATATTACGTTATACACCACTTTCCGTTCCCCCCCCCACACACACACACGTACACATACAAACACACACACACACATACACACACACACACACACGCGCGCGCGCATACTAATAACATTTATGTAATTTACAAAGCCAATCAGAAACAATTAAATGCTTACCCACACAAAGGCCGCAACGCGAGCTGAGATACATTATCTTAACTATTCTTACCTTATTTCATACTAAAATACACATTCTTTTGCTCAAATTTTGCCGTATTGAAATCGTCTGCATTAACTAACTGTTTGACCTGTAGACAGTTTCTACCTGTAAACTCTGAATCAACTTGAAAACAAAAGTTGATCCAACTGGCGTTGGAATACTTCAAGAGGCATTTCTGCGCTCCAGACTGTTGACGAATAGGAGTCGTGACTGTGCTAATTAGGTGGGAGAAACCACTGGGTAAATAGTGACAGTTAATTACATAATGCTCATTAACCAGTGTCAATAGAATTGTGACGTAGTTAACATAGAGGTTAGGCACGGAATCATTGATCAATATTCGGGGGATGAAAAGAAAATATTCAAAATTTAATTTATATACACATAGTAATTTTAAATATCTGGTGTAAGATAATCAGTGATGTGTGATGTTATATTCCTGTATCATGTAGCGGTATTGATGTTAACGAAGGTACTAATCGTTGCTACAGGTTGTCTGGTGTTAGTGGTTGATACAGGTACCCCTGGTGTTAGTAGTGATTACAAGTAATCCTCCATCCTTAAAGGCAGATTAATCTACGATCCCTGCGACTTCTTCAACCACTACTGATATTGACAATTATTCTTTTGATATTAATATTTTGCTTGTAATAGCTATTTATAACAATAATAACCAAAAAAAATATTTTAAAATACCGCAGTTGACAATAACAACACAAATGAAAATTAATAAATGCAATAATAATTATAAACAATTATTAAATGCAGTAATAATTATAACAAATTATTAACATGATACTAAACAAGTTGAAAACAAATGTAAATTATAAATACATTGAAAAAATGCCGCTGAAACTGGCGGAACTGGCGGGACTTGGAGTCATTCTGCGAACTGGAAATTTGTAGTCAAATTTACATTTCCAGTCTGAGTTCTAGAGAGCGCATAACAGCGCAAATTTACTCTGCTTATCAGGGCGGCATAAATATTCTCTCCTCATTCTCCCTCTGACTATACGGCGTTGTGGAGGGAGTAGATGTTAGCGTGGAGGGCTACATAGTGGCGTGGGAGCGGGGCTACATATTGGCGTGGGATGGGCGCTACATATTGGCGTGGGAGGGGGGCTACATATTGGCGTGGGAGGGGGGCTACATATTGGCGTGGGAGGGGGGCTACATATTGGCGTGGGAGGGGGGCTACATATTGGCGTGGGAGGGGGCGATACATATTGGCGTGGGAGGGGGGGCTACATATTGGCGTGGGAGGGGGCTACATATTGGCGTGGGAGGGGGGCTACATATTAGCGTCGAGGGTTACATATTGGCGTGGGAGGGGCGCTACATGTTGGCGTGGGAGGGGGGCTACATATTGGCGTGGGAGGGGGGGCTACATATTGGCGTGGGAGGAGGCGCTACATATTGGCGTGGGAGGGGGCGCAACATATTGGCGTGGGAGGGGGGCTACATATTGGCGTGGGAGGGCTACATATTGGCGTGGGAAGGGGGCTACATGTTGGCGTGGGAGGCGGGGCTACATATTGGCGTGGAGGGCTACATATTGGCGTGGGAGGGGCGCTACATATTGGCGTGGGAGGGGGGCTACATATTGGCGTGGGAGGGGGGCTACATATTGGCGTGGGAGGGGGGCTACATATTGGCGTGGGAGGGGGTTACATATTGGCGTGGGAGGGGGGCTACATATTGGCGTGGGAGGGCTACATATTGGCGTGGGAGGGCGGGCTTCATATTGGCGTGGGAGGGGGGCTACATATTGGCGTGGAAGGGGGCGCTACATATTGGCGTGGGAGAGGGGGCTACATATTGGCGTGGGAGCGGCGCTACATGTTGGAGGAACACGAATGAAACTATGTTAGCTAGTTATTCTTATGTCTTTTAAATTCAAGTTCTCGTGTGTTTCTCTGACTCTCCATGGCTTAGTGACTCTAGTGTTCTTGCTGGAAGTTGTTCTTCACTCGTGCTTGCTGGCTCTGTTGCTCAGAGGCCCTCTCGTGGATGCAGGCGCTGGTGTTACGTCGCTTCCTGACTCTATTGCTTGGTAGAGCTTTCTTTAGTGCTCTTTACCTTTAATGCTTACTAGCGTAATACTCTTTTTTTCATATATTACATAGCGTTTGCTGGCTCTTTAGTACCTAACAGGTATAGTTCTAGTGCTTGGTTTGTGTGTCTTTAGTGCTTGTTAATTAAGTCTGTTTTCTCTCTAATGCAGTTAGACAGGCAAACATACAAAAAAAAAAGAGAAAATAACAAAGACAAACGAGACATAAACATAGATACAGAGAGAGAGAGAGAGAGAGAGAGAGAGAGAGAGAGAGAGAGAGAGAGAGAGAGAGAGAGAGAGAGAGAGAGAGAGAGAGAGAAACAGGAAGAAAGAAAGAAAGAAAAAACACAGCGACATGTATTGATACTGATCTGGGATGTCTGACTCTCCTCTCTCCTCCCTCTCTCTCTCTCTCTCTCTCTCTCTCTCTCTCTCTCTCTCTCTCTCTCTCTCTCTCTCTCTCTCTCTCTCTCTCTCTCTCTCTCTCTCTCTCTTCCCCCCCCCTTTACTTTTGTTGTCTTCCTCGTTGCCCCCCCACCTCTTTCACTCTCTCTCTCTCTCTCTCTCTCTCTCTCTCTCTCTCTCTCTCTCTCTCTCTCTCTCTCTCTCTCTCTCTCTCTCTCTCTCTCTCTCTCTCTCTCTCCCTCCCTCCCTCCCTCTTTTGTTCACTCTCCCTGTTTTTCTTCTTCTCAGTGCCGTATAATACGACTAGACCATGTTGAGCACTTTCCAACTGGAACAAGAGTACAAAGTTAGTTGACCCACTTCCTCTCTATCTCCACCTTCCCTGCAAACACATGCCCTCTCCATCTCCACCCTTCTTGTCCCCCCATTTCACTGTCACCAAATGGTTGCGCTTCAAATGCAAATCTCTCATCTGAACATACATTTTGAAAGTCAATATCCAAATTCACTCCTATTTAGACTAATAGTAAACTCTATGGACTCTGAGTTGCACATTTTCATTGCCACCAACATCGTGAAATGGGAATAAGGGCCAATATACAGAAAACAAGTAGCTAGGGCATAACTTCAATATTAAGAGTTCTGACCTTCCATAAATATTGATTAATATATCAACCAAATTATAATAAACCTGCAATATATGTTTTTCTCAGAAAACAATTCATAACAAAAGCATATTATACAATGTCGACAACTCGTAACAGTGTCAATACTCGTTCTTCAGATGATTGCTTCATACCATCACAATAAAACTGAAAAGAGAAGCAAAATGAGACTAAAAATTAGGTTTAGGAAGCATATATCTTTTTATTTAGCGTGAAGATAGGTAATGTACAATGCAAGGCGTTGCACCATTGACTAAAGAACGTCTGGGAAACCTCAGTGCAGAGGTTCGAACCCTCATCACGGCTCCGGTGGATTTGTTCATCAAGTTATTGCTATTTCTGTGTGTGTTCTCCGTGGTGTGTTATATATACAACCTCCATCCTCAACCAACCTCCCCGTGTTAGAGGGCCTCCCGGCGACTCTTATATCCGCTGCTGTGTTGCCATAAAGTAAGCTAGAGAAGGATCGGAGGCTGTAAGCCTCAAGGCGGTGAAATAAATGGGTAATTTCCTCGCTATATACGAGGTAATGAGATGGAACCTCCCCTTGCTGCAGCGACGGTTGTGCTCATGCCTTGTCCTCTGAGCACACATGCACACGCATAGTACAAAGATGCTCAGGCACGAATATATATGCTAAAATACACAAAGGTTTGCACTGTGAGGTTCAGCATAAGTCTTGGTTAGGTGGGGCTAAGTTATTTGCTTTGCTACGAGTCAATTCGTATGAAAAGTTAATACACACAAGACGTCTAGGAGACATGAAATCTGGACAGACTTAAAAAAAAAAAACTTCCAATCAATACGCGCACGTAATATATATATATATATATATATATATATATATATATATATATATATATATATATATATATATATATATATATATATATATATATATATATATATAATATTTATTATATATATTCATTATATATAGGGGTTTAATTTGGTTAAATTAAATAAAGTTAAATAATGAAGCTTAATGAAAAATATTACTTTTATATATTAATGAAAATTGTTACCTGTAATTCCATTATGCAAAATTGAGATTATTTATAATCCGACTTCTGGTTATTCCATATAGAGTATTGAAAATAGGTAATAACACTATTGCTTGGATAGACGACTATAAAGAATCTTCACTTATATCCATCCCCATCTAGTCCTCCTGTCCCGCTCAACCATCCCTATATACCGTCCTGAATTCCCCGTTATCTCTCCCGTCTATCCTCTATCTCCCTTCATACCTCTCCTCTGTCACCCGTCCCAAGAGAGAGAGGAGACACAAATGAAGAGAATCCTCTGCTTCAACAGTACTCGAATCCCTACAGTATCCGAGGTCCACTCTGGCACTAATTGCCTTTTGTGTTCTCTGATCGTTAGCTTTTAACTGTCTCAAATAAATGAGGTGGTGTTGACCTCTCCTGACTTAGGGTAATGGGCGGAGTGCCGGCGCCAACTGGCGCTACAGTCGTCAGGTGGCACTAACACTGCCAAGGACCAGGCGCTGTTATCGGGCTCTGCTTTTAGGATAGTGACGGAGGCATTATTAAAGTTATGGCTAGGGCCGTTTTCCGGCATTTACTGCCGTGGTTATTGTGTGGTGTACTTAGACCTTCACTAGCACGGTGAACGTGTGGTGATAGACCTACACTAGCTAGATGAACGTGTGGTGATAGACCTATACTAGCAAAATGAACGAGGGGCGATAGACCTACACTAGCAAGGTAAACGAATGACCTCACGGTACACGAATGACGTTGTATGCTCTGTGATCGTTACGATAGCTGTAGGGAGTTGGAGACTGCTATTGTTGACGATCCCCAACACACACAACACTGCTGGTCGTTAAGTAGGCCTATTACGGACAAATTGCCCCTCAGGTTACCTGGCGTCATACATATATATTTAGGCAAGTGAAGAGACATTGCATGGATTTTCACTACTGACAATACTGTATACATGCTTCCACATAAATACTGTATACATGATTTCACATATATTCTGTATACATGCTTTCACATATATATATATTGTATACAAATCTCGCGCCAACTGGAGATGTTTCTGCTGACATCCTAACTACTTCTTTATGTCTCTCATTTCCATTTACATAACCTTGTTCTATTATTCTCGTTTCTATTCTACTTAGAATCTTGTACGTCGTTATCATGTCTGCTTTATTGGTTCTTTCATCCAGAGTTGTGAGTTTCTGTTTCCTCAGCCTTTCTTCAGAGCTCAAGTCCCTTAGCTCAGGAACGAATCTTGGTGCATATCTTTACACCTTTCCAAAGTTATATTTTATTTCTTTAGGGAGGAGTTCCATACAAGGACAGAATAGGCAAAAATGGTTCACATTTGCGAGGTATTCGGAAGGTTCTTACGACAAAGATCCTGAATATCTTATACTTGGTCAGTTTACTTAGAGGAATTGTAAGCATTCCGTATGTAAATTCTAAGCAGGCATTCTGCGGTCTCGCTCTTGTGCCACATTATGCGTATTCCCGTCTATCTTCTTTCACATGTTGAAAGAAACACACAAGTTGTGTGTGTTTACTACTGGTATTTACTATTTGTGTCAGACAAGATGAGGGTTCCCATGACATATGTCAAAGTTTCAGGTTAAATAGAAGCAGTTAAGGCTGAAAATACTCCATGTACCATTGCTCTGCAAATTAGGGTCTTCAGAGGGCTTGCATTCTGTGTTTATAGTTCACAATGTGTCTCTGGATGGGCGACATTGCACTCCATGTATTCATAGTGTTCACACATTACACATGGCTGTGTGTGAAAATAGAATCAGCGATGAAATTCTATTTTTATATAAAATATTAACTTATATATCAAAAAGGAAATTAATTTATTGTGTCAGATTCATTCATTTGTTGCCTCATTAGCGTCGACAGATAACTATACATTAAATGAAAAATATTCTAACCAATAAAGTTAGCAAAAGAATTAAGTTTATACAAAGAAAGGCCGTTATTTTATGGATGCTCGGAACTTTCAGCAAACATTATTATGCAAATTGACTCTGCAATTGCAGACAAAATGAGCCGTAATTGTAACACACTGGGGCTCGCTTTTCTTCCTGTTGTTATCACATATATATGATCAAAATACATTTATTTACACATATGTACATAAGTATGAGACATATTAGGGAATGATACATTGGTAAGACAAGATCAAATATATATATATATATATATATATATATATATATATATATATATATATATATATATATATATATATATATATATATATATATATATATATATATATATATATATATATATGGGTATCTGACTATACCAGAGTCTCTATTTGACTGCACTTTCCCCCTGTTTACTCCTTTCCACTCTTCCTCCCCATTCTTACTTTCCCCTTCTTGCCCCCTCTTTTCCCCCTCTTCTTCCCCCTACATATCCCTCTCCCCCCTTCTCTCAAAAAATGTATTATTAACAAGCACTGAAACCACTCCATGGGTCTCTCAGGATAATGATTATTACCTCACACTGACAATTCTATGGGAAACACACTAAATATTTCACACTGAAATCGTTTGGGGGTCTCTGTAAAGATCAATATTTCTTACAGCATTTCCCTCTGGCCGACCCCGGGCAGCCTATGTCCGGACCGTAACGCAGACTCTTCCCCGTGCAAAGTTGGGTGAGGCAACCTCCAAGTGCCTGCCTTGGACAGGCAGATATTATAACTAATATATATATATATATATATATATATATATATATATATATATATATAATATAGAAATAATATAACGATGTAAATGCTAATGTGAAAACAGAATGTGTTTGTGTGCGTGTGTGTGTCAAGTTCAAGTCTGTTTATTGAGACAAAAAAAAATACATCTCAAAGGGATAGAGTAGCTTAGGCTATTTCTAAAATGTGTGTGTCTGTGTGTATGTATCGTCCTTTATAGACAAAGTTATAAGGTAAAATCAATCAAAATAATTGTTGACATATAATTTATTCGAGGTATTTCAAGACACAAAACATATTTTTTTTAACCCAAAAATAATTTAGTCACCTCGTCTTACTTAAATATTTCCTATTATAAGTAAATCGATACTTAATTATTCCATAATAACGCTAGGAATATACGCTATCATCATCCCTGATATATATTTGCTATATCATCCATGGAATATATATTGTAGTATCTCAGTAGTATACATTTTATCATCCCAGGCATATTCACTATAACATCCAAGGAATATACACTGTATCGTCCCAAGAATAATCACAAACAAGCAATAATTGAATTTAACATTGAATTCCGCAGAGTATTCATCACAATGCCGTCCCAACGTGATTAATTAGGTGATTTAATTTCCCAAAGTAATTTACTTTTTCGGCAAAGCGTTTGCGTTTACGTCAAGTACGATCGTTTTCTTTAACCTTTTTCCTTATATAGCCTTGATATCATGCTATCAGTCTATTTCAGTTAATTCCAACACAACTCGTTTTCTATAAAAGAAATGCTTTAATTTTGGTCTTTTTGGCAGACTAGAAATTCGGAGTTAGTCAAATGTTCTATGTCGATGATTTAAGATATGGAAACGTCCCTTCCTCTGCACAGGGAAGAGGGAGGGGAAGGAATTATCATGGGAAAGCACCAGGCCAACATGACTATATAGCACTCTGAAGGGATCAGGGTAAGGATTTGGGATGGGAAGGGGGGAAGGAAAGAGTGATGCCCAACCACTTGGATGGTCGGGGATGGAACGCCGACCTGCATGAAGGGAGACCGTCGCTTTGTGCACATGAGTGGTGGTGGTTGTGTCAGAGTGAGTGCCGGAGGTGTGAAGGCTGATCTCTTTAAAGGCGTCTTATGATGTTCCGTAAGATCTCGAACATATAGTTACAAATCTAATATTTACATATCGAAACTAAAACCAAAATTATTTTCGGAAAAAAATTATTTTGTATATGAGCCTAAGATAATTTTAAATTTACTTAAATAGAATAAAACAAAAGACTTAGGTCCGGCAAATCCCTCATTTGTAATTTCTGTATCCAGTTAAAGGATGCAAAATTTACAATAGCTGCCTTGATTACGGCTGAGTTCAGTTAATGATATATATTTTATTGGTCAGTTTGGCTGGGAGAAATGCTGCAAAAATATGCGGTTAAGTTGTTGTGAACTTTATAACAAATAAACACAGTCTAGTTACAGCTGGATGAGTAAATACATTTTAAGAATCATCTGCAAGTCGTCTTGCACAATTTTTTAATGAATTTAAAATTTCATATTAGATTTTTGTCAGAGAGAAAAGGAGCTCTTTCCAAATTATGCTCCTAGTTTAGCTCAAAATTTTGTTACCATGCTCATGAATCTATAAGTAACGACTCCCTCCACCGTCAATATATATATATATAAAATAGAGAAGGGAGTACCACCTCTGGCTGGAAGAAGGGGGACCCTTAGCCTTGGAGAAAACCACATATAACGCATTAGAGGGAATGTAAGTCCCCTCCAACACAGTTGGAGGGGACCTACATATATATATATATATATATATATATATATATATATATATATATATATATATATATATATATATATATATATATATATATGTATATAATTTGTGTGTGTTTTGTGCATTTATTATGCACCCCTATGTCCTGTCAAAATGTAGAGATGTAGAATTTCAAATATTAAAAAAAAGTGTTTCATCTTGTATTCTGGTTCATGTGCATACATCTGTTTACTTCTCATTATCATCTCTCTGTTCATCGCCAGCAGGTGTACACAATTTATAATTTGAGCATTTTGCATATTTTAGAACGCACATTAGTAGGGTTTACACTTCGTGTCATGGAAGAGATTTTTTATATCCCCGAGTACATACTAATGCCCACACACATACAGGAACCTGTACACCAGTTGATTGACAGTCGAGAGGAGGGACCAAAAAGCCGAAGTTCAACCCTCCGCAAGGACAACTAGATGAGTACACGTACACACACACACACAGACAACTTTTATGTTTATGATATGGGTTTGTGGCCTTTAGAAACATGTTTAAGCTTTCACCTGAGCAAAAACATGTTTAATCTTTCACCTGAGCAAAAACATGTTTAATCTTTCACCTGAGCAAAAACATGTTTAATCTTTCACCTGAGCAAAAACATGTTTAATCTTTCACCTGCGTAAAAACATGTCTAACCTTTCACCTGCGTAGAAACAAAAAATCCTGATAAAATATGTCAGAATCCATTCCTATTCATACGAACTGGAAAGCGTCAAATTTAAAGTTGTTTTAATTTACCTAAAATGCTATAACTTAGCCAATCCAGCTAATCCAGGAGACAGATGCTCACTAGTCTTAAGAAGTGAAAATATTGCAATGCATTCAATCGCCAAAATTTCGAATAGCGTCAAAACTTTAAAGTTGCAATGTCAAAATGCAAATGCAGTCTCCGTGGTGTAGTGGTAAGACACTCGCCTGGCGTTCCGCGAGCGCTATGTCATGGGTTCGTATCCTGGCCGGGGAGGATTTACTGGGCGCAATTCCTTAACTGTAGCCTCTGTTTAACACAACAGTAAAATGTGTACTTGGATGAAAAAAACGATTCTTCGCGGCAGGGGATCGTATTCCAGGGACCATAGGATTAAGGACTTGCCCGAAACGCTACGCGTACTAGTGGCTGTACAAGAATGTAACAACTCTTGTATATATCTCAAAAAAAAAAAAAAAAAAAAAAAAAAAAAAAAAAATGAGATGAAGAGCTGGAAGTGGTCAAGGAACTATTTCTTATCTGTTTTAATGGTGAAATTAATTAATTTCACCATTAATAATTTGCCCGCAAAGTGTATATTACTTTTACAGTTTGTCCTGGTAATTAGTGTTATAGAATCAGATTCCTTGGAGAGTAATGAAAATTAGAACCAACATATTCTGAAAATTGGAAAATATTATACAATTTAGGAAATAAGCAAAAATCTACAAAACAGAAAAATATTCGCAAGTAACTCCTCAAGCTCGAGAAAATTATTTCCATAAAACATTTTTCCTGACGCTTAATTTCACAAGAAATCGGCTGAGAATTCCTGCGGCCACAGAGAAGAAAGAGATCTTCCCTCTTGGATACTTGTAATATGTAAATGATATTGCGGAATATTCTGTACTGCGACATGTGAGGTCGGTATTTATGTGACGCAGGCTAGGAAAAAAGTGAAGCACACACACACACACTATATATATATATATATATATATATATATATATATATATATATATATATATATATATATATATATATATATATATATATATATATATATTCTTCCGTTTTTTGTTTTCGGTCATTGCTTCCTGAAATGGCCTGAAATCGTGTTGTCTGTCATCATAACTCTCATACTCTGTGGATATAGCTCAAAATGTGTGTGTGTGTTACTACCTCTGGTTGTGCTTGGAGATACCCTCAGCCTCAAAGAAGAGGATATGCAGCACCCGGGGAAACCTTGTCGGGCTTCGTGCGCTTGCACAAATTGTCTTTGTTGTCAATCCCTTTATATATTGTATTTGTTTATTTTATTGAAACTGTGTTTCAAAAAGAAGTTACAAACTTCGTCAGATGCAAGGTTCAAAATTGTTGTTACAGGGTGTCGAGTTCCTCCAGTGCCTCAGATGTGTGCATTTCCCCTCTGTATCGCCACACTGAGGAGCTGGAAAAGGAAAATGACAGCTTTAGGTTCTCTTGTTTCAAATAGCCTAGAACCCAGCTCCTTGAAAAAACTGGTGGGAGACGAAATTGTTGTTGCGATCCAGTTCTCTGCACTTACAGGACTTAGCTGATTCCCTGTGAGTGACAGCGCCTCCTGAATGCGACACTGAAGTCAATGCAGGTGTTAGCCAGGGTTGATACACACGTGTAGTGCCATACCAACTGCTTGCCATTCTTCCAGGGGTTCACTGTGATACCACCAGGGCGACTATTATGAGCAGCATAGTTACGGGGCGTTAGGTAAAGGGGCTCTGAACTACACTCTGATCTCCCTCCCCCCCTTTTTCCACTCTTTATTCTTCTTACCGTCTTCTTCACCCCAACTCCCTCTCTCGCTCTCATCCCACTCCACTTGGTCCACACTTCGTTCCTCGCCTGGTCCTTCCTTCTTGCTTTCTCTTTTTGTCCCCTTTTACCCTACTAATAGAAAATTAATTATTGAGAAGCATGTAAAAAACTTTATGGATATCCCAGAAAATTTATTACATATGAATATTGATAAACTCTACAGGAACCCCACCAAATGTTTCTCACTTTGACTCCTAGGAAATCGCATGAGGGTCTCCATAAATGCTGATATTTCTTAAAAGTGTTAACTTGGGGTGACCTTGACCAGCCTATGACCATCGCGTACTCCAGACCGTTAACACTACAATGTTTGGTGAGGCTGTCCCTATGCATCTTGCTTCGAATCTTTGATAAACAAACTTTTTCACTTAGAGCTATATATTGTAATTTGTAGCCTACTAATGCAAGGGCTTTAATTATCGCCTCCAGCAATTTTTCTAGGAATCATTTTTACAGCAAAATAATTTGCTTGGGCGCTCTCTGACACGCAAGGATGCAATCAGGCTGACAATTCGTGGCTCCGTGAAGGCGAGAGATGTGAACACGATCTGACATTTGGACAATTTTGACCGATGTGCTGTTCTGTCCGCGCCCCAGTAACACAATGACCGTGGTAGACCTGCTATTGTTATATGTTCCGTGAATTATATTTGCTTCGATCAATGAATAATATATTCTTGATGTACGATAGCCTCTACGTCAAGCGTACACTATATGCAGCAATGATGCATTCACACATTCACACACACACACACACGCACACACACACACACACACACACACACACACACACACACACACACACACACACACAAACACACACACACACACACCACACATGCACGCTTACAAATACACACAAACGTGCACATATAATTACAGATCCATAATATTTTGATACAAAATTTAATTTGCCATAGGGTTTTGACTAATTAAGGTCGCGCTAACTTTGCATGTTGTGCCCTTAATTTACCGTGATACAGTGTTTGTACTTTAGGCTAAAATATACTCAATGTAAATTTAGTATAATCCAGGTCCAGTACGGATCGAAACGTCATCACTTTATGTATTTTCTAAGGTGGATGTTGCGTGTATATTATGACGAACTGTCTCCATACTAATTATTTCGTATCATCTGGAACAGTACAATTTTGTATTAATTAGCTATTCGTGGGAATAGCTTCGATTGCTATCGAATTTATCGGATGAAAAAAATCATCAATTTTGTTACTAGAATTTTTTTTTAATTTAGTTTAATCAAAAAGTCTTTTTTACCAAATTAATTTTCATTGACAAATTTGATACATAAATAATAATAATAATAATAATAATATTAATAATTTATTTAGGAAAGTTACATACATAGTTGCAGAGTTACAGTAAAAACATGCTGTTTGATTTAAAGATTGAGGTAGTACATACAATACCTAAAGCCACTAGTACGCATAGCGTTTCGGGCAAAATACAAAATACAAATTTCGGGCAAGATACAAATGAAGGCAATTCTCCCGGGTTTTTGGCCTTTTTAGAAATAATCCTTGAACACACTTAAATTAATTAATTAACACTTTCGCGCCCCCTGTTAGTGAATGAAAGTGTTAACACTTTCATTCACTAACCATTTCACTCACTAACTCATCCTTTCATGAATGAGTTACTTGCATTATTACTTCTAGAAAAAAATATAATATACTACTTAAGAGACATTAGATCCTAATGAATAGCTCAGAATAGGCTAGAAGTATCGTCCCACGTACTCACAAAGTAACGAGCCTATCCCTTCAGATATTCACATACCAATCCATCAACTTACCAACAACTGGACTCACCAACTCACGACAGCACGTATTCACTAATTCAGTGAATTACCCACTCACTCACAGAGTAACCAATTCATGGAGTACCTAGCAAATCCCTCAACCCATCCATCACCGAGTTACCCACCTTAAACTTATTCATCGCACTCACAGTGGGGGATGGAGCATCCCTTCGCCATCCTCAGCACTACAAGACACAAGCAAAAACAGTCTGGTTCATCAAGCAGTAGTGTGGGACGAGGAGGTTTGAGACCCCATGATGACCCTGGAGATGTAAATAGATGAAAGAAGGAAGAAATAAAGGAAGATGCAGGAAATGAATACGAGGAATAGTGGATAATAAACTGGTGAACGTAGAGAAGAATCCACCAGCGTAAGAGGCATACAGGCAGCAAATGACTGAGAGATCAAGGAAGAGAGATGCTGATACTGACATGAAGAATGAAGAAAATCTGAGAGCAAGATAAAGTGAGATGAAGGACAAGATAAGGGAGATTTAGAGCGAGAAAGAGAAACGGTGAGGAGGATGTGTAAGGAAGACAGAAAAAGAGGAAAGAAAGATGAACAAGAAAATGAGAACAAGATGGAACGAGATAGGGCTAAGGAGACGGAGGCCGAGGGAGGCAATGGAGACGTTAAAGCTAGGTAAGATGAGGGGAAGGGGGAGAGAAGGGGAGAAGGAGGGTGAGCGAAGGGGAAAAGAGGGCGAGGGAAATCAGGAAATCAGGAAATCATAGCCATCACGAGCGCAGCGGGAAGACAAGCAGATAAAGAGATCGAGCCATATTTTTCCAGAAACTGATGCTTGCAAATCCAACCCTTCCCCCCCCCCCCCCCCCCTCCTACACCTTCCTTTCCCATCTTCATCTTCTCTCACTTTCCCCACCTTCCCCTCATCATCCTCACCTTCATCTTCTCCGTCTATCCTACTCTTCTCACCTTCTCTACCCTTTATACAGCTTCCCCCACTTGCGTCACTTTCACCACCTTCCTCACATTCCCCAATAGCAGGAAAAATAACGCTTTACCACATTCGTTTATTTTTTTACTTCTGCATCTATTCTGCATATATGCAAAATACTACCAAAGTATTTTGAATATGGGAATTTCACGCATTTCTTTATTTCAAAATATCAATTAAATTTATAAATTTCATTTATTTATTTATTTAAAAAATCACTAATTTCAAAACCCTTTTGTAAATTTTGAGGAAAAATACATTAGAATGAATAAGCAATACTTAACCAACATCACAGAAAATGTCTATTTATTTAATAAAATAAGGGGAGACATTATTATTAACACCGTCGTTAATTGCGGCTATGAACTTTTAATCCAGTGGGATTACACAGCACATCGTTGAAATACGAGAACAGGATAGGAGGCGGGATAGCGAGGATAGGTTGGAGGAACGCTGCCCACAACCACTTGAACCACCCAGGGATCGAACGCCGACCTTGAAAAACTGGGCACGAAAATTCCCACCTTCGGAATCTACATGTTGTATTATGGCAGAGAGGCGCCAGTGTCAGAGGCAGGTTACACTGCCTCTGCCTCTAAGGGGCCTGACAGCTGAGTGGACAGCGCTTTGATTCGTAGTCCTGAGGTTCTGGGTTTGAACACCGGTGGAGGCGGAAACAAATGAGCAGAGTTTCTTCCACCCTGATGTGCCTGTTCACTTAGCAGAAAATAGGTACCTAGGAGTTATACAGCAGCTACGGGCTGCTTCCTGGAAGTGTGTAACAAAAAGGAGGCCTGATCGAGGACCGGGCCGCGGGGACGCTAAGCCCCGGTCTTGATATCTTGAAATCATCTCAACATAACCTCAAGATAAGATAACCTCTGACACTGTTAGGCAGAGGGCCCCTGACATGATTTACTGCATTTTCCTCCAAAATTCTTCAAAGACATTCTATGACATGCTATTCCAACTACTCCAGGAAACATGGACTGCTGAGTTCTCCTGGAAATAATTAAACTACCCCAAAATGGGGGAAAATTAATGTGGAAATTATTAACATTCCAATGAGAGGGAATTGTTTGTTGATGTTGTTTACATTGGG
>NC_091166.1:37483447-37498447 GCF_040958095.1 Procambarus clarkii
TCTCTTGAACGTCTCACGCCCCTTCTCTAACGTTCACCACTTCTCTCTAACCTTCTTCTCTTCCTCTCTAGCCCCTCACTACCCATTCACTGTCCTTACTCACTGCCTAGCAGCTCCCCCTCAATCTTTGTTTTAGATATTTATGTAAGACGAAAATCCGGTTTCGTTCTGATACAGCCAGACAATTTGACCCTATTACAGTCTGTAATGATCTACAGTTGATTACAAATGTAGATATTTCACCTCGAGGTTAATGATCTACAGATTGATTGATTGATTTAACCTCGAGGTTAATGATCTACAGATTGATTGATTGATGAAGATTAAGCCACCCAAAAGGTGGCACGGGCATGAATAGCCCGTAAGTGGAGGCCCTTTTGAGCCATTACCAGTATCAAGAGTTGATATTGGAGATCTATGGAGGTGCGACTGCACCCTGCATGACAGGAGATGTCTCCTGTTGATCTACAGTTGAATTGTTACCTGTTATATGGGATGTGAAATAAATTAAGTGAATATGCTGTATATGTATGCATAGTAGCAGTGATTACTTTTTCAAAGAAAAAATAAGTATAACTCAATTAATTTACTATTTATTTATCCCATTCTGTAATAAAATCTTAAGTAAAGCCTATCTAAAAAAAAATAAACACGCTTTTTGATTGTTTTATGTTTTTATAAACAAAATTTTACGTTTTATTATCGTTTTAGTTATTAGAACTTCCTGAATTGCTGTAATTGAGAAATACTTTGAAATGATTACAGATTATATTGACCAAACCACACACAAGAAATTGAAGAGACGACGACGTTTCTGGATCATTGTCAAGTCGATAGTGATGAGAGGAATTTGTTGTTGTTTTAGATTTATCTACTCGGAAGAAAACGTTCCATGCAGCACAGGCTATGGTGAGCCCGTAGTGGACTTACCTGGCACCGGAGCGGGGCAGTAACTTTTAAGGAGAGGAAGTTTGTTGTTGCTGTTTTAGATTTAGCTAACTCAAAACGAAGTGTCCATGTAGCACGGGCTATGGTGAGCCCGTAATGAGAGGAAGGAAGCAATGGCAATAAATAGGCAAGAGAGAGAGAGAAGTGAGGAGATGGAAATCTTAGAGGAAGATATGAGCAAAGCAAAAGGCACGAAAGGTAAGTAACACATACAACACTCTTGTAAACCACATGTAAAATTTATTAATTAATTATTATTATAATCAATTATTTTATTAATTACTTAATTAATTAATTATACTGTAATTATTCAGATATTTGAACTTTAGTGCAAATTTGTGTGGGCAGGAAAGTGATTATCAACAGTAATCCTTCCATTTGATGCGTTAATCCTCGTTTAGGTTAGAGCTTTTGAGCTGAAGTGCCATTGAACAATGATGACTTGTGCCACTCGCAACCACTGGGAGCTTCAGTGAGTACAACTGCAGAGGAAATTGTCAGAATTTTGTCTTTTGCGTGAAAATTCACGAAATGGTGAAGTGAGTCGAAATTTTGTTTCTGACTTTAAATGCGTATTATATCAAAAACAAAAACTAGTAAATAGTTTAGTGTACAGAACTTTTTTTCCTGTTAACTCGTTGCTCTAAATGTGTGGGTGTAAGTGTACGTGGGAGTGTACGTGGGAGTGTACATGAGTACGAGTGTACGTGTGAGGGGTGTATGATCTGGTGTACGTGATGGTGTACGGATGAATTGATGTGTATGCGGTCATCCGAACGCGTGTGTACTCACCTGGTATTGACACGCACACACATACACACACACAGCCTCTTGTGTGTGTGTGTGTGTGTGTGTGTGTGTGTGTGCTCCGCCATATTGTATCTTAAACATGGATCTTGACGTCAAATCAATATTAGGCATTATTATAGTTTACCCAAATTATTAATTAAAATTTAATATAAACTGACCACAAACACAATAAGTTTATTGATAAATAATACCTTGAACTATATATTCCTTGGCAGTCCTACATTCTGGTAATGAGCAAGTATTTCACTCAAAGAGTGCCAAGTGGTGTTAAGACATCTCAATGACCCTTAGCATCCCAACGACTCATTAGTCGTTGAAATGTTAGTCTCTTCCTAACCACGTCCTCAGACCTTGACAAAGCACTCAGGAGAGTACGAAAGACTTGGTATAAATCTTTAAATATATTTCACATATACACACGTGTGGGATTTTTATCCTATGTTATTATGTCTGTGAGAGGACGTAATAAGTTGCTTATAAGAATTATTGTAAATAGTTTATGTATGGAAGAAGGCGGCTAAGAATGATAATTAAATTCTCACGTATATGAATAAATTTTTGAAACTATAAAACATTTGTGGATCTTAAAGGAATGATTGAAAGCTTTAAACTTCAGCGGATCTCAAATAATGTTGGCTAAACGGTATCTACAAAGTACTAGCTATTTTCTTTGAAGTTTAATATATTCGTATTTTAAAATAAGTAAAGAGTAAATCATAAATTTAAACAACAAATAATATAACAAAATCATTAAAACTGATTGTATTATATTAATTAATAATTTACAGCATCAAAAATAAAAAATAATTCAAAATTCAAAAATAATTTCAGTTTGGGTCCGTGTTTCTTCAACGCTTTAGTTAAAGACAGTTTTCGAATTAAATTGCACTGAATCCAAATACCTGATTTCGTAGTGTTGCAAATTCCAAATAAGGAATGATATGTTGCAGCTTACTTATTGCCCTTAATTACCACGAGAGGCTTAAGGATAAAAGAACCATGCCGGAATAACAATGCAATACAATAATTCACGCGTAAAGTCTGCTTGCAACATAGCTTATGGAGTTGAGCCTTTGGAGCTAATAGCATAATCCCGGGATTGTGAAGAGTTATCACAGTGAAAACAGAGGTCGGAATGTCAGCTCTAGTTTCTACGATAGTCGTCGTTTGCTTCTCAACGGCGTCGTTAACCTTGGGTTGTGTGAGTTGTATATACTCGTTTATGTTCCATTTATATGTACAAGAGTTCTCACAGTTTTGTTCAGCCGCTAGCACGCATAGCGTTTCGGGCAGGTCATTAATCCTAATTTTCCCTGGAATCTGACCCGGCGAGTAGTTTAACAACCAGGAACCCATTTTACTGCTGGGTGAACAGAGGCTACAGTTAAGGATTGCCGCCAAGTAAATCCTCCCTGACCAAGATACGAACCCAGGCCAAAGCGCTTGCGAAGCGCCAAGCGAGTGTTTTACCACTACACCACGTGGAATGCAAGGAGCTCTAGGAGACTGCATCTAGGCTCTAGGAGACTGCATCTAGGCTCTAGGAGACTGCATCTAGGCTCTAGGAGACTGCATCTAGGCTCTAGGAGACTGCATCTAGGCTCTAGGAGACCTGAATTGCAAACTTCACGCGTGGGAGGCTGAAGCTCTATCGACCTAACTATATGGGGTTTCGCAGTTCGAGTCTCCTGCAACCCAGATGATTGGAATGTTTATTTACACGGAAGTTTGGATGACAATTTATACTCATTAATGTTTTCGGTTTCGTGTCAACTTGTCAATCTTTTCTTGATGGGGGGATGCAAAAATAATCAAAGAATTTTTTTCGCTCAATTATTTGCATGAGATACAGGTATTCGTAAGGTTTAACTCATATGTTTTCACACATGTATATATGTGTTTATACATATATGTTATATATATATATTACCTACTCATGCATTTATTTATACACATGCACGCGCGTGCGCCCACACACATAGACGCAAATGAGGCACATAAACATTAGAAAAAACTGTTTTAGTGTCAGAGTAGTTGACAAATGGAATGCTTTAGGAAATGATGTGGTAGAGGCTGAATGTATGCACAGTTTCATGTGTAGATATGATAGAGCCCAATAGGCTCAGGAACCTGTACACCAGTTGATTGACAGCTGAGAGGCGGGACCAAAGAGCCAGAGCTCAACCCCCGCAATCACAACTTGGTAAGTATACACACACACACACACGCACACACGCACAGTGGGTGGTGAAGAAAGTAGGACATGAAGGAATTGGGTAGTGAAGGAAGTGAGAGATGAGGGAGATGAAAGAACTGGGAGTTAAGAAAGTGGAAGATGAAATGGGAGAGCCCCTCTCCCCTCTGGCCTCGAGGGGAGAGGGGGGGGAGGGGCTACATCCCAAAATTTCAAGTTTTCAAGTTTTATTTTTGTCATGATTTGAACTATGTAGATCATTAATCCTGATTTTCTGTGATATATTGGGCACCAACACTGTCCCCATCAACACCACCACGACCACCACCACCACCACCACCACCACCACCACAACCTCCACCACTACCATCACCACCATCACCATCCCTAACCACACTATAACCCCTGCATCATTATTTCCATCACCACAACCCTATCCAGCCACCACAATTACCACAACCTTCAAAGCAACCCTTCACCACAATCACTCCCACCCCCATCTCCATCATCAGTACCATCACTATCTCCATGACCACTAACTACCACCATCTCCTCTATCCAAAGCACCACCTCCAAACCACCACCACCACACCCTCACCGCCAGCACAACCACTAACCACTACACCACTATCAACCCCCCCCCCCTTTCACTCAATCCCTCCCCCCCCCATCACCACTACCTACCACCACCTCCTTCCCAGATACATAATTCAATGTTTTCTCTGAGGGCTTGCATAAATAACTCGTCCGTCGCCATTGAGAATATTATGAGTGGAACCTAATTTCCCTTCCAGTAGCCTCTTGAACTGGGTTAGACTCGGTTCAAGAGGCTACTGGAAGGCTACTGGATCTTGGACCCATTTGCCTTTCTGCATCTATTGGATGGTTGAGGAGTGTGGATTGACGTACGAGGTTGAAACAGATGACTGAGGCGGATGGCTGGATCTGAGGAGAATTGCTATAATTTTGTTAAAGATAGTTTGTTTTTCACTTGTGTACACTATTTCTGTAATCGTTTTAGTATTTTTTCCATCGTGTTTTTAATGTCCCCGCGGTCCGGTCTTCGACCAGGCCTCCTTAAAATAGAAGATGGTCTGGTATGTAGCGTTCATTCAGTCGTATATTCGACCATGTCTGCATCATTATTATGACTGTTATTTAGTCCTATCGCCAACTGCATTCAGTCTTGGTGTCATATGCCATGTATATACTAATATTGTAAGCTTGCTACGACCTGTCCTTCCCCCTAATGTAGAGCTTTTTCACTGAAATCGACCAATTATTCAAAAAGTCTTTGTAAAAAATAATACAAAGAATTATTGGCGTTTCCTGAGCGTCGACACCGCTGGTTCGGTCGATCTTAAGTTCGAATGTTCTGGTCGAAGTAAAACAAGTAGATTTTTTGTTTACAGTGTCAAGGCATGACAGCAGGTTGGCATGTAAACATATGGCTGTCAATATATTGTGATCTCTTATATTTATGTCGATTACGATGTGTGCTTGCAAGGAGGCAATGTTTTGTTTTACGCATAAGCATAATGCAGTATTTTATCAATTTTACCATAAATTTGTGAAATTTGTAAACAAAAATTTGGCGTTATGGAGATCTTTCTGGCACGTTTTTATCAACTTTGCACACATGACTAAAGACGGAATATTCGCAGGTTTAAAACTTTCATTCTTAAGAATACTGGCTTATCCTCGTCGCTGGGACAGAGGTTTGATCTGACGAGTCAGAGGGTGGTTGAAGGTGGAATGCAAAATCACCCTTTTTTGCCGAAAGATAGCAGACAAACTAAGAGTGTTTATATAACTGTGGACTTAATGAAAGTTCAGCTATAGACAAGTTGTTCAGCCGAGCAGCGAAGGTTCACCCCCCGTGTTACTTGATGCTCCTTCCTAGTTTGCTGCTCTGAGCCTGTTTACTATCTTGAGGTTATCTTGAGGTTATCTTGAGATGATTTCGGGGTTTAGCGTCCCCGCGGCCCGGACCTCGACCAGGCCTCCTTTTTGTTACACACCCCCAGGAAGCAGCCCGTAGCAGCTGTCTAACTCCCAGGTACCTATTTACTGCTAGGTAACAGGGGCATCAGGGTGAAAGAAACTTTGTCCATTTGTTTCCGCCTCCACCGGGATCGAACCCGGACCTCAGGACTACGTTATCCGAAGCGCTGTCCACTCAGCTGTCTGGCCCCAAAAACATAATTCCGATTTGATTCACTTTGTTCTCCATATCTCATATATATATATATATATATATATATATATATATATATATATATATATATATATATATATATATATATATATATATATATATATATATATATATATATATATATTGTGTAAGTCATAAAGAATTTAACACGTGATGAATATGACAATGTAAAAACCACATAATCATGACGGTAAAATGAACCAGGATATTACTGAAGCATTTTCATATTAATGATCACATCATCATCGGAAGTATAAACAGTACAATTCAAGGAAGGGAAATAAATTGGCATTAAAAAGGAAGGAAAAAGTTAGGGAAAAACAGGGTCTTCGTAATATTGATTTCATTTACATTGAAACAAGAAGGCCTGGTCATCAATACATGCAAGCTATCAGTAGCTACATCATCATATATATATATATATATATATATATATATATATATATATATATATATATATATATATATATATATATATATATATATATATATATATATATGTTGTACCTAGTAGCCAGAACGCACTTCTCGGCCTACTATGCAAGGCCCGATTTGCCTAATAAGAGAAGTTTTCCTGAATTAATATATTTTCTCTAATTTTTTTCTTATGAAATGATAAAGCTACCCATTTCATTATGTATGAGGTCAATTTTTTTTATTGGAGTTAAAATTAACGTAGTTAATTTACCGAACCTAACCAACCCTACCTAACCTAACCTAACCTATCTTTATAGGTTAGGTTAGGTTAGGTAGCCGAAAAAGTTAGGTTAGGTTAGGTTAGGTAGGTTAGGTAGTCGAAAAAACATTAATTCATGAAAACTTGGCTTATTAGACAAATCTAGCCTTGCATAGTAGGCTGAGAAGTGCGTTCTGGCTACTAGGTACGACATATATATATATATATATATATATATATATATATATATATATATATATATATATATATATATATATATATATATATATATATAATGTGTGTGTGTGTGTGTGCGTAAATCACGAAAAATAAACACGTGATTAAAAATGTGACAGTGTCAGACCACGGAGGAAAATTGAAACAGGAATTTCCTTAAGTACTTTCGTATATTAATACGAAAGTTAGAATTTACACACTGACACACACTTTACTGGGTGATTTTACACACTAAGTCACCAAACTGATGCTACACACACACACACACACACACACACACACACACACACACACACACACACACACACACACACACACACACACACACACACACACACTAATGCCCCATGCAACCCCAGCAGGCTTAAAGAGTCGATGAAATAACTAACCATCTCTCCAACACTTTTAACACCGTTTTTGGTTGAGTGGCTATAGTACTTGGTGTTAAATTTACACGTAAAACTCTTATTAAGGGATCACAATGTTATAAATTTAAGGTGAAGCAGTGTGTTGTCTGATCTAATTAACCCAGCTGCAGGTAATGACACTGTCCCATCATGAAGGTAATAACTTCGAGGTAACAGCAATAGGGAGCTACCTAACTAATCATGATAATCTTAGACTACAAATCTCTATAAATTTCTCCCTCCCAATAATTATTTTACCCCGGTTGCACGAGTCAAAATACGCATAATTTGTTTTTTTCTGTTTAATAAATCCGAAATTGCGTCTCGTTCTGCTTATCCAGAGTTGGGACACAAAATTGAAAGATAATTGGAATGATGAAAGAGTCTTTCCAGGAACAGAACGTAGACGTCGATGACGTTCTGGGAGCCAGCGAAGGCTTGGAAATAGTGAACATCTACACTGTATAATGAGAAACATTGCAGTGATGATGAACAATGGTGATTCTCATTACACGCGACCAGCGTCCCGGTTCGAGCATGAGTGTGATGAGGAATGCTTGTGATGAAGAAGACTTGTGATGAGGAATGTTTGTGATGAAGAAGACTTGTGATGAGGAATGTTTGTGATGAAGAAGACTTGTGATGAGGAATCGCGTTAAATGTTAAATACAAAAATAGTAAATTCAGCAACTGAAAACTTGATTGCAAATAATGTATTTGGTTAAATACATATAAACGCTGTATTTTGTATTAACAAAAGAAAAGAATTAACTTTTTTTTTAAAGCGGTAAAACTTTTTTTTATGTCCTAGTTGCTCGAGCAGATACAATCACCGATTTAGAAACAACAATGACTATTCAATCAGCGATAAATCACTGTTCTAGCATCCACAATCGGTGTTTTAGAAATCATAATCACTGTCTTGACACTAACAATCATTGATCTATTATATACAATAACTGATCATTAACCCACAATCCATGCTCCATCCCTCCAAAATCCCAGCTTTAGCACTCAAAATTATTGTAGTAGTAACCACAATCATTATCCAAGTAGCCCCAATCGCTTCTCCTGTATCCACAATCTCTAAACGAATACCTCAATCACTTCTCTAGCACCCACAGTTATTGTTTTAAAAGTAACACTCGCTGCTATAGAAGCTAAAACTAGTGCTGCATCAGCTATAATCACTGCTCTATCAGCTATAATCACTGATCTATCAGCTCAAATCACTGTTGTTGCAACTACAATAATTGAAATTGCAACAATAATCACTACTTCCCTGCCGTCATTTCTTAAGAACCGACAGTAAATGTACCCACAATCACTACCCAATAACCCACAATCCCTACTCAAGCACCCACAATCATTGCATCTTGTGTAGCACACAGGAAAGTTTGGTAATGAGAAAATAGCATTTGTCTCTCCTTGTTTATCGAGCCTTTTTTCTCGGTTTCTGTTATATCTCTGGTTGTCTGCCTATCTATCTGCGCTACAATACCATTATACGTGCTTTGAAGCGTATATATATACAACTATACCCGTATATCCATTCAGGATTTTGGTTGATGTATTTTTAAGGACACTTGCAAATCATCTCTGTCTATCACCACTGTTGCTTTCCGGTCTCTCTGTCTATTGCGACTGCTCCCATCCTCCTTCCCTCTCTATCACCCCCTGTTGCTCTCCGACCTCCCTGTCTATCACCACTGCTGCCGTTCTCCCTCCCTGTCTATCACCCCTGTTGCTCTCCAACCTCCCTGTCTATCACCACTGCTGCCGTTCTCCCTCCCTGTCTATCACCCCCTGTTGCTCTCCAACCTCCCTGTCTTTCACCACTGCTGCCGTTCTCCCTCACTGTCTATCACCCCCTGTTGCTCTCCAACCTCCCTGTCTATCACCACTGCTGCCGTTCTCCCTCACTGTCTATCACCCCCTGTTGCTCTCCAACCTCCCTGTCTATCACCCCCGCTGCCCTCCGCCCTTCCTACCCATCACCACCGCTGCCCACCACTTGCTGCCCACCAGGAGAAACATGAAATCCTGCAATATTTGAAGAATGTTTTGCAACACAGCTTGTGTTCCCGTGAAATTGATAGAATAATATAACACTTGCATTGCTTTGATCCTTCAAAAGGAACACTAAAGTGAAGGTGATGAGGATAAACATGTATAAAAATGCTTTATTTTTTTTGTTAATGCACAAACGTTCCTTTGTTAATACTCCCGTGTTGACCTTTCTGTACTTACTGTAATGTACTAACTTCCTGTACTAATGTTTATGTATTAACTTTCTTGTATTAAACTTGCTTGTACCAATTTTACTGTACTAATATTTTTGTACAAACACTGTGTTAAGATTTCTATATATTGTACAGATAATCATAAACAAACACTGTACAATTAATTATGTAGAAAATATGTACAAACCTTCCTGTACAAACGCTTCTAACATTCCTGTACAACAAACATTTATATACAAACATTCCCGAACAAACAATTCACTAATTAGTTGGCGCTGAATGTAAAGTCTTATGCCAAAAATGTTTACATTTTTCGCGTAAAGCTAAATGTTTATTTTTTCCTCAGCAAAAATGTTGATATTTTGTTTGGAATTTAAACATTGATACTTTTTTTTATTGATGGCTTCCTATTGTATTAAGGATAATTTAAACTTGTAATTAGTCCAATTTTATTTAAGTGGATAAGTGGCACACACACGTACACGCTTAACTATCAATTCACGCACATTTCTAATCACTACGCTCATTGTGTACATGTACGCAAAGTAACCAGACCCTTGTACAAGCACACTAGCCATGTACGCATAGAAGCCAAACTTCTGTACACGCTGTATACTAAACAAAACACATGTGCACACAATATAATAACATGTATTGCGTGTATTCACCTAGTTCAGCCTAGGATGTGTGTGTGTGTGTGCGTGTTTACTCATCTAGTTGTACTCACCTAGTTGTGCTTGTGAGGGTTGAGCTTTGATTCTTTGGTCCAGCCTCTCAACCGTCAATCTACTGCTGTACAGATTCCTGAGGTTTTCGATCTCTATCATATCTCATATCTTGAGGTGGTGTGTGTGTGTGTGTGTGTGCTCACCTAATTGTACTCACCTAATTGTGCTTGCGGGGGTTGAGCTTTGGCTCTTTGGTCCCGCCTCTCAACTGTCAATCAACTGGTGTACAGATTCCTGAGCCTACTGGGCTCTATCATATCTACATTTGAAACTGTGTATGGAGTCAGCCTCCACCACATCACTTCCTAGTGCATTCCATTTATTAACTACTCTGACACTGAAAAAATTCTTTCTAACGTCTCTGTGGCTCATCTGGGTACTAAGTTTCCACCTGTGTCCCCTTGTTCGTGTGTGTGTGTGTGTGTGTGTGTGTGTGTGTGTGTGTGTGTGTGTGTGTGTGTGTGTGTGTGTTAGTAACGTAGCCCATGTACACACACTTCAAACCCATGAACGTATACATGCCAACCCTGTAAACACACACACACTTACCCATAACGCATATGAAAAAAATCCTTGAAAACGCATTTGCCCATATAAGTAAACCAACCAATCCTATGTACTCAGACCAATACCTTTGCACTCACATAAAACCAATCCCATGTACGCACACTAACTGAACCACTCATTGCACTACAAGCACTAACGAACCCCTGTACACGCACAAACGCCTAACTACCAAGACACGTTGGTGTTTGAGCGCCCACTCATGGGCGTATGTACCGTGTATGTAATTTTACGAGTTCAGAAAAAATATTTTCTGAAATTTATCGTTAAATGGCAATTGAAAAGGGCGTGGTAATAGAGGGAGGGGGGGTTGGGGATAGGAGAATATTACGTGGTGAGAGGACAGTAGGAGGTGAGGTAAGTGGATAAGGGCGAGAGTTGCAGAGTAAGAGGTACATAGCTTGAAGTGCTCTCTTATTACACCACTTTTTTCCCGGACTTTACCTGGAAAGCCAAAAGTAAAAAGATCTCTCGGATGCTAATGGTGTCCTGAACATTAACCGCGGAGAATTTGTCACCCTTGACCACTGCAAGCCAGCCAGTGAAGCATCGCACTGCAGGCATTTACAGTCCTGGATGTTGGCGGCATAGCATGGTCAACGTCGCCAACCATCTTTAAAAGTAAGCCTTTGAAAACGAAACTTGGCGTGACGTATTAAGTGCCTTTAAGTGCACGACCTAATAAGTGGTAAGTGCTTGATCTAGACGAGCCATCATCATGTGTCCCAATACTGTCGAAGAAAACGCTGAATATCAAAGGTTTCAACCAAAACTCCAAATTCATTATTAATTATTTAAAAAATAGCACAAATTATACACTCTGAAATATGTCCAGCAATGTCACGTGAACAATTAGCTACGACAAACCGGAGTGAAATATTTTTTTGAGAGTTCCAGTAATAATAAGTAAACATTCGCGCGAGGTATCAAAAGAACGCGATCTCAATTACGAATCATTGTTTGGTATTCAGGCCTAAACATGGGCACTGGAACCAGGTCATTAAGTGGTATATAGATCCAGATCCCACTGAGCAGTCATCTTCTTTTAGGGTCTAAATTACTTCCGGGTGAGCAGGGTCATTTGAAGTAAAGAAACAGCGATCAACTTTTTAACCCTTGCTTGGTCTGAGCCGACGTTCTCACGGTTACAAAGTGTGTGAATGTGTGTGAGTGTGTGTGTGTGTGTGTGTGTGTGTGTGTGTGTGTGTGTGTGTGTGTGTGTGTGTGTGTGTGTGTGTGTGTGTGTGTGTGTGTGTGTATTTTTGTGTGTGTGTGCTAATCACAGTGAACGAGCTCACCCTTATTTTTAGCGAAACAGGTGGTCAACACTTACCCATGAGAGCACAATGAACATAACGGCGACGCGCATTTTAAGTCCCTTTCCTGGCTATACATAGCAAGGAATATTGAATGTTTAATATACTACAACTATTGGGTTTCAGACGGAATAAAATATACAGCCACAAACGTTCCTTTTCGCGAACTGAAATACATTTAAATAATTCACGTTCTCCTTGTTTGATCAAGAGCGAACCGCTCAGTAGGGTTCGTAGCTCCTCCACTGTAATTGCATTTTAAGAATGGAGTATCGAGGTATATTGGAAGTCAATCCACCCACAATACTAGGTTGAAAATTTAATATATAATTTATTGCAGCTAAGGAATTAAAATGAGCTTTCCATTCTATTTTCTTTCATGGAAGAATTTTGTTTGGTGCTTGTTTGACCTATCATAGGGTCTGACAACCTCTGAACATTAATCAGACTTCAACATGAACCTACTAACCAAACAACAGGAATAATTTAACCCTTAAACATAATCGAAATTAAATATACTCTCAGGGTACGTAATTCGTGTTGTCAGGGACAGGAAGGCTGTGTGTATATATACTTGTAGGGGGGTCGAACCACTGACTCGCTCTAGGTTTCAGTCCTACAACAGGTGAATAACTCCCTAAGAGTTACAATCATACCTGCACATTTCCCATGCTCTGTTGACTGACTTCACTGAGCGAGGTTTTAATTTCAATTTGTCATATGAGAATTACAACCAAGAGAACCGCTCTGTGAAGGTGTTTAACTACATCTAGCATATTTTCGACGCCTTAGCATTGAAATCATATTTACAAACCCATATTAGTGAATGAAAACCGGGGAATCTCATAATGAAAAACAACTATCGAATTTAATTTTAGATATGCTCAATGGCTTTTTCATGACCCATTACTATTTCTTGTAGTAATGTTGCCCCCTTCTGCGAAAATTATTAAAATCATGATTAGGCTTATTAAGAGTTACCATTCACCTAAAAAAAAAAAAATGTTGGGATTAAAGCACTCAAAGAAAAAAAGGCAAAAATATTTTTTTTAACTTATTTGCTGAATAATTTGTAAAAAACTATTTTTAGCACTGAAGAAGAAACTTTAACATTTCACAACAATAAAAAAAATATATCGTCATTGCTCTTGTGTTTTACTTTCCGATTAAGTGTTTGTTGAATTTTAAAAACAACTCCATTGGCTTCAAATCGTTATTAAAGATTGGTTATTTAGACGTTTAATGTATTGCTAATGGCATTATGATTATTATCTCTAATAAATATGATTATTTAGCTATACCACTGCAAAGTTTGTGAGAGCTAAAAACTTAATGTGAAAAAAGTTGAGATACATAATATTTTAAATAATTCCAACCAATGCGTTTTGAAGTTGAATGCTGATGGAAGACTTCCTCGTCTTTCGTTTGATTGACATCCAAGCTGGATTTACCTGAACAGAAACAGGGAAGTTGAAATTAATCCCATATTGCCTATTCTTCACCATCCCTGCACTCAGGAGGCTTCCAAGTACATCTCCACGTGTGATGTCTCATTCTAACAGTTTAACAAACGACGAATTTAATGCGGGTTTGCTTAATTAGAAGGAAAATAATTAATGTAACATACTTAACCAATTATGGCCGATGTTCATTTGTCCGTTGAAGGGTAAATATTGCAACCACTCGTCCGTGATAGTACATATAGGTACTGTGGATAGAATGTACAAAATATGAAATCTTGTATCCAGAAAAAGTCTGTTTTTTGTACTATTGCAATTTTGAATGGCATAATAACAAAAACTCAGACTAACCCTTAACCTCACCTAGCCTGCTTTAGGCCTACATAAGCATTCCAAAGCCTTCATAGACGATCCTAAGCCTTAAAGATGCAATCTTGGAAAATTGCACATTTCGTAACACACACATTTACCAAGTAGGCCCAGGAAAAGTTAGGTATAATTAATGACTTCATTCTCTAGGCCTCAATAAAATAAATGATACAAAACGTGGACTTCTTAGGGAAGGCATGTATATATTGTAAACAATATCTCCATAGTCGCTATAAGTACTATAATTGTTTGTTGAAATATTGTCGTGCTAATAAATTCACTTCAGCATCAAAATTCTGAAGGTATTCTTGATATTATTAAAATTGTACAATGTGTATAAAATTGTAAAATGTGTGTGTACAATTTGTGTGTGTCTGATTGTGTGTATTTACTATTTGTGCCTGTAGGATGGAGCTGTTAGCTCTTGGACCCCAGCTATCTAACTGTCTGCTGTCTAATGCTCTGACACTGAACCTATTTTCCCTCTATCATTTCTAATTCACATATTTCTCTCATATATACATCAACACACTTCCCCAGGATGCAGCCCATAGCAGTTGTTTAACTCTCAGGTACCTATTTACTGCTAGGGGAACAGGTGCATCAGGAGTAAAAGAAACTCTGCCCATTTTTTTCTGCCTCGGCCGGGAATAGAACCAGGACCCTTAAGACTGCGACTCACGAACGCTGTCCACTCAGCCGCGTGACCGTGTGTGTGTGTGTGTGTGTGTGTGTGTGTGTGTGTGTGTGTGTGTGTGTGTGTGTGTGTGTGTGTGTGTGTGTGTGCGCGCGCATTTACTATTTTTATCTGCAGAATCGAGCTATTAGCT
>NC_091166.1:37500947-37535947 GCF_040958095.1 Procambarus clarkii
CCACCTACAAAGTTCTCAGGGGGAATTGACGGGTTGGACAAAGACAACCTATTTTGCACGGGTGGAACACGAACAAGGGGACTCAGGTGGTTGAGCCACAGAGACATTAGAAAGAATTTTTCCTATCTGTCTTTTCCTATAATAAATTCCTATCTTAATCCTTCTTTCGTGGTCTGACATTATTACATTGTTCTTCACGTGTTTTATATATATATATATATTATATATATATATATATATATATATATATATATATATATATATATATATATATATATATATATATATATATATATATATACATATATATATATATATATATATATATATATATATATATATATATATATATATATATATATATATATATATATATATATTGAGGTGGTGGAGCGGGTTAAGGCGTACCTGTTATGCCAGTTGCTGGAAGGCTTCTGTGCTGGCTAGGGTTCGAGTCTCCTGGTGGGAAAGTGTTCTAAAGTTGTATATATATATATATATATATATATATATATATATATATATATATATATATATATATATATATATATATATATATATAATATATATATATATATATATATATATATATATATATATATAATATATATATATATATATATATATATATATATATATATATATATATATATATATATATATAAAGTATAAGCTTAAAATATTTTGGCAAAAGAGATGCCATGTTCTATTTCATCACAGATTACTAAACAAGTAGACGTCCTTTTTTAAATATTAGTTTGATGTTTTGCGTCGGGGATTCACAGTAAAAGTGTCATATATAAACCTTCCTGGTCATCGTTCTGTCATAATAAATATAATTAACGCTTGTGAACAGTTAATAAAGTAGCTTTTTCGTAATTTGAATATATAATCTGTTTATGACAATGATCTGCCTAATGAAAACGTAATTTGTATCGTGGGGAAACAATGTATATTTCAATTTATCTCCCTCCCTCCCCCCACTCTCAAATAACGGTGGAGCCAGTTAGGTTAAGTGCATATTGTTTAAATAACTGGATTTCCCCTTGTAATTTATCGGCTTTAAAATAGTATTACTATTGGTAATATTTCATCATTAGTAGGTGAGTGGCTCGAAATGTTCACGCAGAGAGGGCAGTAAAATCCAGTGCCCGAATTGCGAATTGGAACTTGCCCGAATTGGGTACTGGAACAGTGCCTGAATTGGGAATTGGAACTTGCCCGAATTGGGTACTGGAACAGTGCTTGAATTGCATATATATATGTCAAAGCTAAAACGCGTCTTGCTTCACATTTTGAGATGTCAGAGAGTCAGGCCTCGCAAACTTTTTTCCTTTTACATATATATGGAATGTTTGCTAATTGATTTGTTAATGAAAATCATGAATTTATGTTCTTTTGTTTTTAAATTTGAGATAGCTGGCATTTACTATAATATCTGCTGTTAGGAAAATGTTTTTATAAATCACAAAATAATGTATACTAATATATACAGTTGTCAAAATCAAAATATATAAATTTAATTTTGACAATAATTGTGGAAAATCTCTTGATTCTCAATACACAGGTGTCATTGGAACACGTGTCTGTGGCCTGATACACGTGTCTTTGTCCTGATACACGTGTCGTTGTCCTGATACACGTGTCGTTGTCCTGATACACGTGTCTTTGTCCTGATACACGTGTCGTTGTCCTGATACACGTGTCTTTGTCCTGATACACGTGTCGTTGTCCTGATACACGTGTCGTTGTCCTGATACACGTGTCTTTGTCCTGATACACGTGTCTTTGTCCTGATACACGTGTCGTTGTCCTGATACACAGGTTTTTTTTATCCTGGTTTTTATTTTCATGCAACTTAGTATACTATCTTTTTTGCTTATGGAACATGAAATATATATATATTAATTTTGTGGTAGGGGTCTGAGTACTCTTTATTTTCTTCTCCGAGGCTATGGGTCCCTACACTTGCACCAGAGGTGGTACCCCTTCTAGGTTTAATTTTGTTGTATCTGTTTTCTGCAGGTAATTTTGCTGTAATTTGTTTCAGCTCACTGTTTGCAGTGAACAATGTGTATACAAAATGGTGAGGTTTTCTCCAGGTTTCCTGAGAACTTAAAGACAACTTTTTCTTTGAATTTGTATTACGTCATTTAATTTCAAGGCTTTTTTACTTTCTTTTCTTTCTGTCTTCGAAAGACTCATCTTAGTCTTTCTGTCTCTGAAAGACTCATCTTAGTCTTTCTGTCCCTGAAAAACTCATTTTAGTGAGTCTCTCTTCGGCTGTCTTTTTTCCTTAGTCAAAGACTCCTCTTCAGGATCTTCGTCTTAATCACCCACTTCGTCTTTATAACGACGTCAGGAAACACTCTCTATAGCCATCCACCCTTTGTTATAACTTGTTAAGATGTCTGTAATTAAAGAACTTTATCAGTCGACTGACGAAGCTTCCAGTTTAAAGATGTTCTACACACAGAATGCTTGTTTTAATTATCACGGGACCTTTGCTCCTGTTGACTGCCTTGCTTCTGTTGACTGCCTTGCTCCTGTTGACTGCCTTGCTTCTGTTGACTGCCTGTTTTAACGGAGTTTGTGGCGCCATTTCATGTAAAATAATCGTTGTTTTATTATTGTTACTGTTTTACTGAAGATTTTTTTCTCAATCTTGTTTTAAATATCTTTTCATCATCTTTCACGACGTTGAATAAAGGCGGTAAATGACGGAATATTAAAAACTGTACAATATATAATTTTTGTTCCAAAAATCATTTATCTTTAATTATACAGTTTTTTATATTTTTTTTCGTGTGTGAAGCATTCACTCAGATTTCCTTATATAAAAAAATTCCTATAATCTTCCTACTTTGTTTTATTTCTTCTCAAGCTTTCTTCCTTCTCATCTCATTTTTCTTTCCATAATTTCCTATCCCTTTCGCACCCCTCCTTTTCCCTCCGTATTTCCCACATTCATACCCATCTACCTCCCACCCTATTCCTTCTCCTCTTACCTCTTTCCCCTTTCTATGTCCACCAATCCCCGCTTTTCCTTCCCTCTCTCTCTCACCTTCTTACACCTTTTTCTACCTACCTTCCCTCACCGTTCTCCTCCTTCTCTCCCTTTCTTCTCCCTTTTCCATACCAACCTTGCCCGTGTTACCCCTCCCTCCCTCTGATTGATTGATAAAGATTAAGCCACCCAAGAGGTGGCATGGGCATGAATAGCCCGTAAGTGGTACAATTTTTTTTTCTCAGTATTCTGAGGTTGCATTTAACCATCAAGCTGTTATCGCGGGGGAGGATACTGCTTCACAGTCTTTATGAGGGTGTCCAGCTGCTGGGGCTCCCTCCCTCTCTCTCCTCTCGCTAACATAGTGTTCCTCACACCTCACTCCGCACCCACAGTCTGCTTTCCCAAGAAGCAATTAAGTCGTCCTTGTTCGCCAAGGTTGTGAGGTGTGTCCTTCGCTTCCTCCGCCTCCTCCATCTCTCCCCCTATTCCCCCTTTCCCTTAACCTCGCAAGGGGAGAGGAAAGGGGCAAGTGGGAGACGAGCTAGAGAGGGCAGTATTCACTTCTCTATGAAGTGCCAGGAGCGCCAATTGGCTCCCTTGGGAGCTGGTACGTTCCTTGGGTAAATATGGGATAAGTCACAGTGCAAACGAGGAGGAAGATGGAGATGGAAGAAAAGAGAAAGCACGTGTAAGGATAATGGAGAAGAGGAAGGTGAAGTAGAGCTGGTACGATGTTTTTTTTTTTTTTTTTCATTTGTAAACAAGGCCTGGGGAGGTAAATAATATATTTTCTGAGCCTTGCTATACAGGTGTCAAATGAAATATTCTGGCATGTGAACTTTGCTAACCATGGCATTAACTGGGAATCCTCGAAATCAACCAAGCTTAACGAGGATGATGGGGGTGGGGTGCGCGACGGTCATAGGCTGACAGCCATAGTCTGACCCTGTCTGCTCTTTTTGGCACTGCTCGCCAGCGATATCATGCTAAGTACTTCGACAACATAAATACAATGATTTTTCTTAGAGTGTAATGTGCAGCAGTATTCACTGATCTCGGGAAAAATTATTAGAAATTTTCCGGAAGTCACACTTCGGCTGTAGTACCATGAAACATACAACTCCAACACACCCGCCTCTACTCTGGATCCGCCATCCAACTGAAGGATTACTTCTAACCTCCCATAGAGTCGAACCCAAATGCCTTAAAATTATTATTCCCTAAAAAATATTTGGAATACAAAAAATTATAAGCAATGTTTTTCCCTGTAGTAATGAACATCATAATTCACTGATCTTTGGAAAATTAAAAGAAATTTTCTTATTTTCATATTTTGCCCATAGCACCATAGGAGCACAGCCCCCCCCCCCCCTTCCTCGACTCCCAATATCCCCTCCAAACAAAGGATGTAGATTCGAAGCCAAAAAGAAGCTATTACATTAATTTCGAATATAAAAAAAGTAATATTGTTTGTTATACCATTGTTACAATGATCTTACAATTGATCATTATTCACTGATCTTTGTAAAATGTATCGAGATTTTCTGCTATTCATAATTTGACTGTAGTACCTTAAAATGTGTCATTTTTACACGGCCACCATCACAGCTTCCTCAGTCAGCTTCAACCAAAAGCCAAATCACCACCCACCCAGATTTGAAGCCAAAGTGGAACCGTATATTCTTTTTATTTGTCATTAATAAAGACATTCTGACGAGAGTGACGAGAGAGAGAGAGAGAGAGAGAGAGAGAGAGAGAGAGAGAGAGAGAGAGAGAGAGAGAGAGAGAGAGAGAGAGAGAGAGAGAGAGAGAGAGAGTGATTACAAGTACGAAGCTCTGGCTCACTGTCGCTTGCTTGGTCGAGTAATGATCGCTATTTTATGTTTCAATCTGCTTGCAATGACGCGCAACGGCAAGCCTTTTATGGCTTGAAAAATATTACCTTCTTTTTAGCGAACGACATTTTATTACATTTGCAGTTTTTGTGAAAATTATTCCTGCTCTCTGGATTCCTTCGCGGGGAATCCAGAGGCTTCATTTTAGAAGCTTCAAATACTGATTTTGAATGCACTAATTTGCTTGTTAAATTTTTTGGAACTTTGCTATTTAATTCTTATTTGAGAGTGCTTGCTGGTCAGTATTTGTCTTCACAAGTATAATAATTATTTGTTCTTGTGTCACTGTATCCTTGTGTCGATGTGTCCTTGTGTCACTGTATCCTTGTGTCACTGTGTCCTTGTGTCAATGTGTCTTTGTGTCACTGTTTAGAGTTATTGGATTCCTTAGTAAAATTAGGCATAGAATAATCAAATATATTCATAATTATTTGTATACTTTATGCCAAACTGTACAAAAGAACCCAGTTACCTGTAAACAGGATCTATCGACCTCAATAGAATTTCACAATAATTTCTTATTGGTCAGGATTCCAATAGATTACCAAGACGTTTCGTTACAGCAGAAGTGTAGTTGTTGATGACAAAATTGCAGGAGTTTAGTTAATATCCGACCTAAATCCTACATATATCATGCACATGTAAGTTGAGAATGCACTACATGCTGTGCATAAATTTTGTGTGAGTGCAAATGAGTGCACTCACACAAAAACATACTTCTGTATATCCACACTGACTCCAACACATACACATGTATATTCGATTACACAATCACATGCTCATGTATTTCCGCACAGCGAAATACATGCAGATATATACCTGCACACACTCTCAAATACATTTGTGTGTATTTAAGAGCCCACTCTCTCTAATACATTTACATGTATACTCGCACAAACTATATTGTAATTCATGCTCATCGATAATACATTATCTATGCGAAGCATAACCAAACTGAACACACACCTGATCTGGCCACACATCTGGCCTGGCCACACACCTGGCCTGGCCACACACCTGGCCTGGCCACACACCTGGCCTAGCCACACACCCGGCTCCCTCACCGACGAGGCAAAGGGAGTAATCAAGTGAAAACGCATCGCCATCATGCCTATATAGCACTTAGAATGGAAATGAGGATAGAATAAGCGCTCTGGAAATGAGAACGGAGTAAAGGAACGGTGCCTAACCGCTTTGGCCCCACAGCGCACAGATCGAACGCCGACTCTGCCAGAAGCGAACCCGGGGCTCTAGTAAGAATACCCGAGGCATCCCCCCCACGGAATGTTTACGCAGTTTGAGTTGCAAGCAGATTATGCAACTCAAGTTCAAGGTTATGCAAGCAGGTTGACGAGGAACACAGAATCGTTATATTGGGGTCAGTGACGACGAAGGACACACTGATAGTTGTTTGGACGAGGTCATTAAAAGGTTATAACTACCTTGCAACGACTGAAGAAGAGGTCACCACTACTCTTACTTATTAAACTCTATTTGCAGGAAATTCTCCTCAAATCACCCCTCCTGATCCCCCTTCCCTTCCTCGCCTGTGTGCATATTGCTACTGCCCAAAATGTTCAGCTTACCAGGTACTAGTGAACAAGAAGACTGCCAACTTGTAATGAATAACTCTCCTGACACCGTGACAGAGACGAATGTTGGCTCTCTTCACATGCCCCCGTGGGGAAGACTGTCAGCCCCAACAGTCGATTAGAGACAATGTCTGTCTCTCTATCCAAGGTTGGAAGCGTATGGAGCTAGCTTCACCCAACTTTGCAGGGGGAATGGTCAGGGGTATGGGATGGATATAGGCTGGTCGGCGTCGACAGACTTTAAGTGGGAACAGCGTGACATGGTCATATTTGGATTCACCCTACGATGATTTTGATCACTGCTCATCGGATTCACCCAACTAAATATTTTGATAACAAAAATTTCAAACTAACATTTCTTTTCCTTTCCCCATACACCAATATTCTTTATCGTGTGAAATTAAAATAATTGTTTTTAAGCAAGAGAGAGAGAGAGAGAGAGAGAGAGAGAGAGAGAGAGAGAGAGAGAGAGAGAGAGAGAGAAAGAAAGAGAGAGAGAGAGAGAGAGAGAGAGAGAGAGAGAGAGAGAGAGAGAGAGAGAGAGAGAAAGAAAGAGAGAGAGAAAGAAAGAGAGAGAGAGAGAGAGAGAGAGAGAGAGAGAGAGAGAGAGAGAGAGAGAGAGAGAGAGAGAGAGAGAGAGAGAGAGAGAGAAAGCCCTCTAGTGTAAAAATCACACAATAATCTCAGCTCCCTGTGACCAGCAGGGACGATAATGTTACAATAGGTGACATAAGAGGATCTGGCGTCATGTCTGGAGGGAGAGTGAAAGACGAACATTAAACAAAATCAAATAAGACGAGAGAGAGGAGCAGGAGGAAACAGGAAGACCTGAAGGTAGTTGGGTCATCAGTGAAAAGGAATTGAAAGTTAAAAAAGTGAGAAGAAGTAGAGAGGGTGGAAAGTGTTTGATGAGAGAAAGCTAAGCTGTAAAGAATGGAATGGGTGTGTGTGTGTGGGTGTGTGTGTGTTACCTGGGAAGTGACCGTACAAACTATCACCTTTGAACCTTCTTATCATAGATCCGTTCCATCTATTAAATAAAAGAAAACACGTGTTTACATCAGTCGTAAACACATGTTTACATCTGTCATTCCGCTGGTATATCGCCCCATTACTCTGGTACATTCCATTCCTCCTCCCCCCCCCCATTACAAATTCATACTAATTGTGTATTGCTCTTGTGGTATGAGATACCACTTGCTACTCCTTTCCCTCTAACATTCCCCCCCACCCTATCTCTGTTCCACCCCCACTTCCACCCATTTCCCCAGCCCCACCACCAACAGCACCCATCACTCTTCACCATGCACGCCCTCTCCCAGCACGCGCTCACCATCATGTATCAAGATCATCAGGCAGGAAGCATCACGTCTCGGTACATCAGGGGAAGCTGCTTCTGGATGAGTTGAGTCGATATGTGTGTGTGTGTGTGTGTGTGTGTTGGTGTGTGTGCGTGTGTGTGTGTGTGTGTGTGTGTGTGTGTGTGTGTGTGTGTGTGTGTGTGTGTGTGTGTGTGTGTGAGTGTGTGTGTCTGTGTGTGTGTGTGTTAGTGTGTGTGTGCGTGTGAGTAATGTCTTCCTGCCACCATCTGGGAGGTTTATGACTGTGTAAGTGCCTGTGTAACTGTGTACATGATATGTGCTCAGTCGTTTGTGCTACTTAGCTGATCAGCGGTTTGTAGCGTTCGTGCTTGTTTGCTGAAGCTTGAATATTATGTGAGTAATGTAGTTAAATGGTGTAATTTTCTTGAGCGGCGGTCAGTAATCTTATTTTGTTCTACCACTGGAAGCACACGACAAGAACTATCAGGAGAAAGGGCCAAGCTATTACGACTATATAGCACTAGGAAGGGATAAGGATATGGATTTGGGATGAGACGGGGGGATGGAATGGTGTCCAACAACTGGGACGGTCGGGGGATTGAACACCGATCTGCACGAATTGAGGCCGTCGCTCTACCGTCCAGCCCAAGTGGTTGAGGCATGATAAGCGTGGGTATTGTGACGTTGCTAATTACTGCAAAACAAAACAGAACACGAAATAGGGAAAACAAACTGAAAGATGTTAACTTATTATGGTAATTGGGTTTGATCTCCCATTTACAGACACCAGAAACAAACACACAAACTGCTGCACCATGATGGGCATAAAAACATCTCGATCAGAATTTAATTTTGGCTACTAGCTGGTGCCTTTCAAACTCCATGTACCTTGTTGGTAACGTCCTACGTGGTTCAGTGGGTAATGCTAGTTTCTCTGGAGTCCATTGGTGATAGTTCATTCCCGCCCGTAACCACAGTATTCACTCACCGATACAGCTTGCTATTGTGATGTTGACTCAGCTTCTCTTCTCAATTTATCTCTTGAGTTCATTTGTAAAGCAAACTATTCCCGTTGACTCAATGACGTGGGGTGGGTAAGCTATTCGTTGACCAATAACGAGTGTCGGTTTTGATCAACGAGTAGAATAGCTGATGTTTAACCAATACTTCCCCCAATATCCTTCCTGATTTTTTTTTATCCAGCTTATAATCATTGTTCCTGGTTGAGACCTGATCTGATAGTCTCAAGACCTTGCTCATATCTTCCCTGATGATTCCCCCTCATCCACTTGAAGGTCTGGATCATGTCTCCCCTCGCCCTCAGCCTCCGCAGGGAATACTGGACCAGCTTCCTCATACATTCCTCGTACGAGGGATCCTCTATACAATAGGATCAGTGTGTGATTCTAAGTTGATTTATTTTTTTTTTTGAGGGAATCCAAAAATATTTTGTAATATATTTGGTTAAAAATACACAGCAAACCTCTTCAATTCTGTTTGTATATAACGAGCTCGTATATTTATCATTAATAATTATTTATAACTTGTTAATTATCCTCAGTTGGACGGCTAAACATTCAGTTGGTTAGTATGTATAAATTACCAATAGCTTATATAATGGTAGGTAGTCTTGACTTACCTAGCTGTACTCACCGTTTTGTACTTAGAAAGAGCAGAAGCTCCTTAGCCCTGCCTTTCCATCTCTTGGTCCATTGGCTTGCGACTCTTTGGCTGAAGAAAATATTGTCCCTACATTATTATGAGCTTCTTCCATTCGTATCTTCTGATCCTACCGTTTCCCATATAACGGTTGCTTCTTTGTCAGCCCTGTCCATTCCCCTTAATATCTTTTACGTTGTGATCATATCCTTGCGAATTCGTTTTCCCTCCAACGTGTTGAGTTTGAGCTCGCTCAGTCTTTTGCTGTAGGTGAGCTCCTATAACGGAAGGACAAATATATTCACTTATTTCATTTAATGCGTGTACAAGAATGGGTCTAACGTAATATAAATATGTGCATGATTGCAGCGTAATATAAAACTCGGCTAAAGCGAAAACTCAACTTGAATGATAACTCAAATTGAGTGATAACTCCGCTTGATCGATAACTCAGTATAAGTTTATTTAATTCATGGCACAAAATCAAACCATTGGGGAAAGTAGCGCAACGTGCAATTTTCAGTGTGAAAAATCCTTGAGCGCAATGAGTTCAAAAGGTCAAGAGAAAGCGTAAGCCCCAAGTGAACCTTACCCCACCACTTAAATCATAATGACCTACTCTAACAAGTATCCAACTCTCAAATGTTAAGGGGGGAGGTAAGGCCCTCTCCTGGAGCGAATGGTAAAGAATTATAGGCAAGAGGATTACAAATAATGAAGGAAGGGGGTAGGCGTAGAAGGGCTGTAAATTAAACTAACAATGACGATTACAGAGAGTATTTAGCTAACGATGCTTAAGCTGGAGGAGGAGAATAAGGAGAGGAGGGGAAGTGCCTTACCCTATTGCCAGAGCAGCCACATTAATAACAGGTAAATTTACCCATCACCCTTTACCCAGGATAGTATCATAGCAACCTGATAATGTATCATAGAATACGTCCCTAGGAGAATATCTAAGGAAAGTATTAATGGAACCCCGAATAGAATTATAACATAGCATCTTAAGAACTCAGAATAGTATCTTAGGAACTTATAATCACAGGAGACTATAAAAGTATCATAGGAACTTTGTGTAGTATTATATGAACCTAGAGTATAATTTATTCCCAGAATGTTAGAATCACCAAGTGGCAAGGAATTCATGGCATAATATTTGCCTCAACATAGACAGTCTGTCCAAGTATTTAATACACTATACATTTTGCGTTATTAAACGCAGTTTCTAAACGCCATTGAGTGAAAAGTTCTGCAATATCGACGCAGCTCCGGACTAAGTAGCAACGACTTTGAAAAGCTCGGTAGATTGCTTAGGTTATCACTCTTCTGGTTAGGCTACAAACCACTTCAAATCTGACGCATGTAACAAGGTGGAATCTGATCAATATAGCTGGCCGCACTTCGAAAGCTCCAAAGGTCGCCTTGCAAGACACGATAAAGTTACTGACCATCAAGAGCAGCCTTGCATGAGCCCAATGCCTAGCAGAGAGAGAACCTCGGTTGATTCAGACCCAGAACCATGTCATTCCTGGGCTTTGCCGAGGTGGATTCACAATATACTCAGGGATGAACAGTAGACAGCTGGTGTGTGACTACATGTGTATCCACCCTGACACATATATACCCTTCGGTGCTGATCAGGCATGTAATGCAGCCAGGTATATGCCAGCACAAATATTAAACATATACAGGCATCTGTAACATTGTTACACATTTGTTCTCATAACATCTGAGACACTTGCCATGAGCTTTCTCAAAACAATTAGGTTCTAGGCTTAATAACGCTATCAGAGACTCAAGAGTAGCCAGTTTCTTTTGCAGCGTCTGAATGTGGCGTTCCAGAGAGGAAACGCGTGCTGTACCCTCGGTTCCTGTCCGGAAGCTGAAGAGTTCCGAAAGATTCACTACCGTAAGATTCCATAAGAGTATCTCGTCTGTTCCGAACAACCCACTTCCTCTCAGTCATGTTCCTAGTTACTTACAGGTCACCTTTAGACTGTTGCGAGGACTGTGACCCCGTAGCTAGGTCTCTGACCGACTCTCTTAGACAATGGTCTGTTCAACCAGGTTGTTGTTAGTTTTACGAGTAAATGACAGCCAGGTTGAATTGGGAAGTTTCTCGGTGATGAAGCGGTTTCTTAAAGATTAAATTCCATTTTGAAAAACCGGAGAGAATTAAAATTATTAAAACAACCAAATGTCTTAAAACATTTTTAAACTACTTCCAAATATAGACGTAATATACGTTGCTAAATCACCAAATAAATCTTTTTGCGTCTTTTGTGGAACGACAGAGACACTGTTGAGGACGAATCAATGCATTGTAAGTCGCCGTAAGCTTAGTGAGTTTCTGCACTACAACAGCCAATTAATTCCTTGTAATAACTGGGATTCATCTGAGCTGCACTGGGAATTCAATTGATGACTATTTCAGAGCCGACAGCATTCCTATTTGGTCTTAATACTTAAGCGAGACTTGGAAACAGTAATGACTTGTCCTTAATGTGGACGAGGTTGAATACAGAGCCTCGTAGGGCTTATTGTTGTTTGAACTTTATTTAATTTTATTTTAAAAGGGTAAGGTTTTGTGTGCTTTTTTTGTTGAGTTGTTCTGCTTTTGATGGCATAAAATTCGTGCCATCAAAAGCAGAGCGACTCAAGCAACTTGTTGACACTAATCAAGAAGATTTGTTGCTGCTGTCATTGTTTCAAGGATTGTGCTGTTTAAGCTGCCTTTTCAGGAGCTATATTGCTTTAGCTTAGAGGGGCTATGTTTCTAATGGTTGGGCTTCTGTAGCCCAACCGTCAGAGCTGTGACGGACGGTTTTTTGAGCTGTTTCTTAGACATTTGGGCTTCTGTAGCTGTTGCTTCACGGGCTATATTGGTAGAACTGTTGCTTCACGGGCTGTGTTGGCAGACATGTTGCTTCACGGGCTGTGTGAAGTACACATCAGCGGTAGCTAAATAAACATATTAAAAAAACATCTCCGTCCTCACTTCGATAACCAACGAGGAGGTTAAAACCAGAGTACCAGCAGATCAGTCACCCAGTAACCAGAACAGTCTTCATATTACAGTTCAGTTAGTCTTTAGTTAGTTCGTAACTTCAACAGTTACGAACTAACTTACACCGAGTCAGAGAAAACCTGATAACTTCTTTTTTTGTACTAATAATACAGGCATGAAATTGTCCCTCCATCTGTATAATTGATTTAGCATGCGTCAACGCATGCGCCCCTCGAGACCAGACCAAACAATTGAATTTTGCTGAGGAGTGGACGATAATTGAGAGAGCTGCGATAACTCAATTTCCTTCAAACCCCAGAGCGGTGCTTGGACGCTTCTAAAACAGGTACAAGCGATTTTATATTTTGTAATGATCTGGAGTAAATTACGGAGGATATATATATATATATATATATATATATATATATATATATATATATATATATATATATATATATATATATATATATATATATATACATATAACAGTTGGTGTGGGACTACACTTGCGTTTCATATATATATATATATATATATATATATATATATATATATATATATATATATATATATATATATATATATAGCACGAGGAAGACTAGAAAGCACGATGGGAGGGGAGGAGAGAACATGGGAGAATAAGTGGAATGTGATATAAGGGGAAAAGAAGAGGAATTGCAGGATAGAGAAATAAAGAGACAAATAGATGGAAAGACAAACGGAGTTTGACAAAGAGACATGAAATACATCGCGAACTTAAATGAATGTTTTTTTACGTTAAAAAGGGAGACAATTTTGACGTGAATAACACAGATGAAGGAGTTCTACCTATTTCTGCACCCGAAGGAATATCATTAAAAAAAATAGTCCTGCTTGTCCGTGTTCCTGACGTAAAATGTAATGTGATAAACTTGTGGGAACTGTTCCGTAAACTTGGCTCGTTGTTGCTTCTGACTGACAAATTCAGCAAATCCAGGAATATACAATTTTCCTAAAGTTGCAGTTGCAACGTCGACGGAATCTCAGTCAGGTGAAGAATTCCTCACGAAGACTTGAAGACTTGTGTACTCCACAACATAAGTTTCAATGGTGCATAGTACAAGCACCTACTGAAGACGCATTACATTACATCTACAAGCTACAGTAGACGCACTTCTAACATCTAACACTTCCTTACAATGCACTTGCAAGCAACTATGGATATCCTCCTATCATCGTGGATAGACATGTTAAAATACACTTACACAAAAGAGGTATCAGATCACATCACGCACTAATGCATATTGGATAAATTACAGCACCATTCACTCATCCATCAGGATATCTTTGCCAGGATATCCATTTATCCTTGTGATTTACGCAAGGATAAATCACAGCACTATCCACTCGTCCATAACACAAGGATAAATCACGATAACACCACTCACTACGCCACTACGGTAGGATAATGCACTATCATAACACCAGAAATTCATAACAGAAGGATAAATCATGATATCACGGAAATAAACATTATCGCACGACAGTAACTGTAAGATATTAAATATAAGAGAAATAAAATTCTTCACAAACTCTTATCTCATTAATAATCAGTCAAACACATAATAAATATTTATTTACGACAAATAATTCGACAGAAACGTCAATTCTGCCAGCTGATAATCACCTCAAGATCATTATTTTAAATCATTAAGTTTCTTAAACTAAAATAATATAAAAAATGCATCTCGGTAATTTTGAGGGTGTGTAGAGGTTTCTTCAGAGGTCATCAACCATGTTTTAAGCTTCAACGAATTCCTCAAAAAACGCTTGGATTAGTGATCTAGTGATTACAGTGATCTAGTGATTAGTGATTACAAGCATGAAGTCATTTAGCATCGGAAAAGGATTAAATGAATAACCATCTGCAGTTTTTACTGTAAATAATTCCATGAAAAACCGTTATGTACAAAGAAAAATACATGTATTTTTTTCTTCACGGAGCGAGCATTGATGTTTCTAAAAAGTAAATAAAACTGAACATACTCTTTCGTCTAATTAGCAAAACATTCCTTTTAAATTTGACCTTATTTGCATATTTAAAATGTTAAATTGAAACAGGAATATATATACATCGAGAGTTACAACCAGATTCTCGCTGTAAATATACGTGATAGTTCACCTTTAGTTCTGAGGATATGGATAAATTATACTAGTTTTAACCTCGGGATAAAGTATTTATCCTGAGATTAATGAATAAAATATGTTTGTTGGTTAGACGGCAAGATCTTGGCTTGGCCATCATAACCTCCCACCGGTGGATAGATCTTAATCCCCACACCCAACTAATATTAAATAAAATACATGGACTATACATTGAGAGGTGTTCCGCGAATCTTGGAATATACACCCTGAGAGTATTCTTTAGAACCAGATTGTGTTCAGGATCATAATATACCTGTGTGTTTGTCGGTGTGGTATTAAAACGACCTTAATAATGGTATTGGGAAGTAATACTGGTACTTCCCAATACCAACACAGAAACAATACATGATAAAACACACAGAAGTGAAACTGTGAGAAATTGAGTCATTACCTTGCAGTTCTCGCTTCCACATCGAAATCAAGTTAGTATATGTTGATTTCTAAGCCAGTTAAGAGCAGCAATTTAATGCGTAAAGTATAAACGAATTCGACTAATGCATGCTGATCTCAATTCCAAAATCCAGAGAGTTAGCACAAATGCGAAATTCATAAACTGCTGTGGCTAATGCGTACAGTATGAGCAGTTACCGGTAATGCGTAGATTTTGTGCTACTTAGCAGAGAATAGACAACTATTCGTACAATATATTGATCAAGCGTTCGGGAGTCCTGGACAAATCGCCTTAATCGAACACGGTTTTAGGTAAAAAATTTTTTTTATATATTCAGGGTGTTGATAACATGATATCCTAAAATACTTTGATTCTTGTGAAGATGATTATTATGATTTGCTGTATTTATACATTTGATAACAAAAGCTATCGTAAGTTTTTCATATGGTAATTTTTACGTGTTTAGACTAATTTCCCTATAGCTTTTATAAGAAGTTAGAAGTGACAGGACCTTAAATACATCTATGTATAGGTCTTTCTTTATCATTCTTCTTAAATTGTTTATTGCCTCCTATATTTTTGCTTGGAAACAGAATCTAAACTAATTGGGTTACTTAATAGTGCAGTTTCATTTAGCAAAAAGTTTATATTGATGTACTCATTGTATTACAATGCCTAGTGGTCATCTGCCGCAGGAGTTGAGCCAAGATCTCAGACTATTCTCAACCTTCCTAAAAGAAATCTTGGTCAAATGGGGGGCCCCATCCTAATTCCCCAGCCCCATAAAACTCAGAAGATATGAATGTGGTTGCACCAAATGATCACAAACTAATCAATCCCTTCCAAAAATATATTTAAACGTGAATCACATGTATGCTAATTACACATATATATCTAAAACGTTATAGTTTCTGTTTATAACAAAATTGTTTATAATTTCCTTAAATATTTTATAATAAATATATATATATATATATATATATATATATATATATATATATATATATATATATATATATATATATATATATATAGTGTATATTTATATATCTATATATATATATATATAGTATATATATATATAGTATATATATATATATTAATTAATATATATATATATATATGTTTTTTTACGGCGAGATTCTTACATTTACCCATAGTTTATTCAGAAGTTAAACACTTTAACGCTTTCGCGTAACTCTGTAATGCAATTTTTGTATCGATTATTTTAAAGTGCTTATAGTAAGCAAGGGTTAGAGAAGCGTCACTCTTAACTGGAATTTTTACAGCTACCAATCTAGTAGGAATGGATGAGGTCATTTTTTGTTTTGTAAGAATCATGAATGCATATTTATATCCCTTCATGTGAGCTTTAACAGCTCTGAATTGGTATATGGCCTAGTTTTGAATGTATATAATGAAGCACTATATTCTACATGGAAAATTGTATTTGGTCATGACAGAGTCGTGTGATTTACAGTATTGGATTAAGCAAGCTGTTAGGTTGTGGCTCTCACCTGATGTCTCTGTCCACCTAGCAGAAAATAGGTACCTGGGAGTTAGAAAGCTGCTGCGAGCTGCTTCCTGGGGATATGTGTGTGCGTGTGTTTGTGAGAAGAATGTGCAATAAATATAATAAAGGAAAAGTAGGTGGAGAATCAACACATTAAACAGCTGACCGTTAGAAAGTCGAGGTCCAAGAGCTAACTGCCAGAACCTGCAGGCGTAACTTGTAAACAAATAGTAAACACACACAAACATTCACATACACGTACAAACACAAAAAAATTCTTCAGACACAAATGTGAGGACTAGATGGTGAAAGCGAGCAGTGGATTGAGGTCAATCTTCTTCTTTAAGTTATCTTGAGATGATTTCGGGGCTTAGCGTCCCCGCGGCCCGGTCCTCGACCAGGCCTTCTTTTTGTTACACACTCCCAGGAAGCAGCCCGTAGCAGCTGTCTAACTCCCAGGTACCTATTTACTGCTAGGCGAATAAGGGCATCACTGGGTGAAAGAAACTCTGCCCACTTTTGTTTCCGCCTCCACCGGGGATCGAACCCGGAACCTCAGGACTACGAATCCGAAGCGTTATCCACTCAGCTGTCAGGCGCCCAATTATCAAAATTGAATTAGTGAGATGAAAAGAAAGCGGGAAGCAACACTTGAAAGACTGGAGGTAAGGGAGAGAATTTTCAGGGGAAAGCGCCAATGACAAGGTAGCAGAATGTATATTGGGACATTTTTCTAAGGAGTACTAAAAGCTATAACAATATATTCACTGAGATAATCATGACCAAAAAACCAAAAGGAGTTTAAGCTGAAGCTAAGTATGGCTAATGGAATTACGATCCCTACATATTTACCGAAAACTATGAGAGAGACCCCTAGAGGACTCAGTTGAATTCCAGGTTGCAATTCTATTGACCCTGTCGTGGCGTAGTGGTCTAAGGGCGTTTGCTTGGGAGTACTGAGTGTGCACAGGTTCGAATCCTCTTCGTGGCTCCTACTGATTTTCTCAATGATACATGACGTTAATGTGATTTATTTATGCAATATAAACAGTTCTCTAGGCCAATATCAAAATAAAAACAGTAATTTATATATATCACAAACAGAATTTGTATAGTTTATATATATGAATTCAAACAGTATAGCATATATTATACAACAAAAAGTATTCCATAGTTTATATCGCAATACAAACCATATAGATTATATCAGATAACGAATAGAACTCTCTATATATATTCAATATCACAATACTCGCCTCTAATCTGGCTCACGCCTCAAGCAAGCTGTACCTCGTATTGGTAACCACAGTATAAACTACGCAGGTTTGATCGCACTAGAAAGTGGAGAGCCTTGAGGGACAGGTAAATTGGCTGTAATTGGGAAGTAAACGTGGTTAATAATTTCCTTCGCTCGTAACGCAAGTAACGTAATTATTAACAGCTTTCTCGCAAGTGATTCTGAACCGTTGCTTAAGTGTTAGCACTGATGCTTGAGTAGTGGTCATGTTGCCTGAGTATTAACGCAGTTTCTTGGGAATTCGATCGAGTGTTAGAACTGTTCCTCGAGTATTATCGCTGTTGCTTGAGTATTAATGTGGTTGACTGATTATTAGTCCTGCTGCTTGAGTATTATCGCTTTTGCTTGAGTATAAATGTTGTTGATTGATTATTAGCCCTGCTGCTTGAGTATTATCGCTTTTGCTCGAGTACTAGCAGTGCTGCTTGACGAATTAGCGCTGTTGCTTGAGACAATCACCTTCCTCCACCCTCCACAATGAATGTTCACCTGAAGATATTCACCTCGTTATTTGTTGTTTAAGACTTAGCTACTCAGAATGAAAGTCCATGTAGCACGGGCTATGGTGAGCCCGTGGGTGTTACTCATCTCTCCATACTCTCTTTTAGTATTCACCTGAAGATACTCACCTCGCGATCTGTCTTGAAATCTCACCTCTGAGATTTCAAGTCATCTAAACGCAAAAATTCTAATTGTTATAATTCCAAAAATCGTTATAACATGTGTTGTGATGAAGATCTTCGTTATAAATTGTAGTGTGATGAGTATGCTTGCAAAGCCTTATACTGGGATGAGTATTTTCGTAATATCATCTGACGTTATAGGAAATATTTATATAATATCCCAAGAGGCTTATAAAATTCAAGAAATAGCCCCTAACTTTGCGTCACAGTGAAGGTTCGTGGCCAAACTTTTAAATCTCGTCGTGGGAATTTGTGCTTAAATTGCCGGGCAATAAGAGCAATTGCGCAGGAACCTCCGGTATGGCAGAGAGCAATGGTACATGCAGGTATAGCAGCTTACATTTTCGCCAGGTGTGTGTGGCAGGTAATACGATTTATGCTGTAATTTGTACAGAGAACAGAGAACAGTAGCGGTGGATTGAATCAGTCTGACAGCTTCATTTTAACAGTGATCGCAGCCTTGGGTGGATTAAAGCCACTTCCATTCGTGGTCAACTTTCAAATGATCTTCTATAATGCCCGGAGGCCCCCAACTTAATATTACTATCATGAAGCTATTATACTTTGTTTTAACTTGCTATTTTTCCCCCTCTCTACTGCTAGCTATTTAGTTTGAAAACTTTTATAAAATATTAGTGACAGAATTACTGAAGACTTTTATATACTCTGAATTACTAGCTAAATAAAGCATTTGTTACAAAACTTGTAATTTCACCTAATGCACCGCATTTTTTTTTACATAATTCTACCAATCCGTCAAAATTTGGAGAGTTTTAGTACGAATTAAAGCACCATAATTTTTATGTTTTCTGGGTATCGGCGTCAATAAATTAGGCGGAATGCTAAGGCTCGAATGTTTATGGTTAGGCAAAAGCATTGGAATGTTTACTTGGGAAGTATTCAGAAATGGATGTGGTATGATGTTGGCCCTCGGCCAGGGGACTGTGGTGTAATGTTGGCCCTCGGCCAGGGGTATGTGGTGTAATGTTGGGCCTCGGCCAAGTGGCTGTGGTGTAATGTTCCGCCTCGGCCAGGGGTATGTGGTGTAATGTTGGGCCTCGGCCAGGGGGCTGTGGTGTGATGTTGGCCCTCGGCCAGGGGGCTGTGATATAATGTTGGACCCTCGGCCAGGGGGATGTGGTATGATGTTGGGCCTCGGCCAGGGGGCTGTGATATAATGTTGGCCCTCGGCCAAGGGGCTGTGGTATAATGTTGGGCCCTCGACCGACGGGTTAGCACATAATCACCTTTTTATTTGAACTGTGGTACTGTGGTAGAGCACTTGTCAGATACTTAGCCAGAGTTCGACTCCCTGACACACCAGATGGAAGAAATATTATTCCCATGCTATTATGGCTAGCAATTTGTATAATTTGAAAAAATGAAAACGGGATACTACTCAAGCAGGTACCCGGTACCAGTAGAACCTGCCCGGTACTATACTGGTACCGTCAAGGTCTCAAAGAGGTACCAGCTGTAACTGGTGCTGTCCACATTTCTTTTCTATGGGTACTATGGGTACTTTGGTAACGTGGTATAGCACTTCCTTCGAACTTACTACCAACTTCCCGATAAGCTAAATCAATTAAATATAATTAGATATATAAATACACACACACATATTTATATGTGTGTGTACGTTCATATATATGTATGTGAACCGCCGCTTGAGCCTCAAAAAGCGCCCTTCCCCGGGTGCTGCATATCCTCTTCTTTGAGGCTTGAGGGTCCCTACAAACAACCAAAAGTGGAACACATATTTATAGTCACTAAAATATTTTCAGCTAAATTTTCATTAGAAATGTAGTAATGGTGGGAAGAAGTCAAGGAAAAGGTGGGTTATATCTAGATCACACGGGTCACAGTTGATGGCCTGAGGGTCAGTGTCACTCTCAGTCTTAGTTATACACACGAATATCAATTATACTTCCACTTTTAACTCAGTAAGTATAACGCAGTGATCAGAAGAAAGCATTATAAGCCAGTATGGCTTTGTATATATGAGAGAAGATAGATGTACTAAAAACCTCAAAATTAGAATTAGAATCGGAAACTTTATTTGTAACAACTTGTACAAGTTTTTGTTTTCAATAATTGCTGGGTTCAACAGGTGTATAGAAGTGTCTAAAGTGAAAGTTGCATAGAGTAACACTTAGCTTATAGTTAGACAGGAGACAGAAATTGAGAAAAAAACTAAGTGTATTTTACCATTAGAACGACGAGACAAACATTGAGACAATTTATATCACAAAATTCGGATGATAAAGACAATTTGAAAGAAAACTAATATTTACTAATCATACCTTGAAGCTAAATACAAATCTACACACCATCAGTGTTCTATGTCAGTTAGTCATATATTTTTTTAATATTAAGCACATTCGTTCGCGGGGTTTACCTTCGTTATTGCCGTATTCTTAAGAAGAATTCGTTATTTGTCCTTCTTAACTATCATGAGTATACATCTTGAGATTATCTTCTTGATTATCTTGATTATCTTGATTCTTGATATTACACCAGGGATTCTCTATGGGAGGACACTTGGCTCCCCTTAAGAGGGAGTATTTGAAAGCTGATTGGAGAGATTTAGCCAAGGGAAGGAATTTCACTCAGGAGAAGAACTCCAAACTGGATAAGAATGCACTCTGGGAAAACCTGCGATCGATGGGGAAGGCATGCGACCAGCGACCCTGAGATCCACTAGTCTATTGTGTTACGTGCATGTCACTGTTTATTTGAACTTTATATGTAACTGCGTTAAAACTTGACTCTAGTTTCTTTTAAGGTTAATCCTCTTACTCGTTGCGTGCTGGAATATGTTTTCTCAGAGGTTTACTCTGATAAAAGTTCTCAGTTCTCGGTGCTTAATTGGAGGCTGTGACCTTCATCTGTGACACCTCGGCTCTGACCCTCAACTGTTTCCATCAGCCGTGACCTCGACCCGAGACCTTCAGTTGTAACCTTGACCCGTCAGTTTCAGCGTTGACCTTTAACCTTGACCTTCAGGCATGTATTCAGTAATGACTTTCACTCATGACCTTCAAAATCGATTCGATTTTGGACATTTTGAGGTCGAAGTGACTGACATTTTGAGGTCGAATTTGACTAAACTGATGAGATATTCCTGAAGGGTTTGGCTTTTCACCAGATAATAATTAACAGTTTATGTTGGTCAAAGATTTTCAGGTTCACTTTTCTGAGTCATGGAGAACACATAGTGTTAGATCTAGTTGTACAATGTACATAGATAGTGACCTTCAATATTAAAAGTATTTTTATATCTGTATCTTGAATAAAATGGGATGTCTACCTGGCTGATGCCTTGCTTTCTCTGGATAAGAGTCTTGCAGAGTATCAGGTTATATTTATGTATACTAAGCTTATGATTTATAAAAGCTTGTTGGCCACACGTGAAAGCTAAGTTTGTAGGAAGGATATAGAAATATTAGTTTCTCTGAGGCAGTTGAAAGCTTAGCTTATGTGAAGCAGGTAACAATTAATTTTATGAGGCAGTTAAAAGTTGAATTTGTAGGTGGAAAACAAAAGTTAAGATTAACGGATGCAGATAAAAGCTAAGTTTGTATGAGGCAGATAAAAAGCATTTTGCGTTATTGTTCGGAAATTTAATGTATATGGTTGAACAGAATCCTCTGTGACTCTAGCTCCTTTGACATCATTCCACTTATTTGTTTTTTTCACTCTCATGACGGCATTCTGAGTGACTTCAAGGAACTACCAAATATTTTGTAACTCAGAAGTGTCTGGTCCTTCGAGCTAGGCGTATTCTTTTGATAATTAAATATTTACTTTTAACCTACAGGCAAATTTCTAGCAAAATTAGATTTCTTAAGAGTATGTGATATTTATGGCCAACTATTATTATACAGGGCAATGCAAGCTGTAATATTTGGTACATGGTACAGCTTTCTCTCTAGAGTAATGTTGTATAGCACAGTGCAAGGCTCCTACACTGTAGTACTGAAATGATCGATTTTGTTATCACAAACAGCAGTTATAGTGCACTTTTTTGTATAAAACTATATAGCTTTAATCCACATGCTGTAAAGATATCTTGAATGAGATATTAACGAGTATACGCTATCGTTTCGCATTGCAAAAAAAAAATCATATCATGGGAAAACACTATATATAATGTCAAACTTTTCATGAATGCTGCGCATTTCGACATTTTTTGTAAATCCTCGTATGGTTTAATTTTTTCAATGGGGAACGGCCATTTAGTAATTAAATATTTCACCGTATGAACTCCGTACCGTATAAGGGAGGTGAGGTCACTGTTTCACTGTAGCTCCCAGCTGGCCGCAGAGGGGAGGGTGGTCACAATGTGGAGCATGGAGCAAATGGTGGAGCATAGGGTGGAGCAAAGGGTGAAAGGAGAAAGAATGGGGTGAAAGTTGGCGAAGGAAGGCTTCTGAAGTCCGTTAAGGTGGGCACATTCCTTGTGCTTTCACTATTGATATTTGTTATATGTATTTACACACACAAAAAAAACACACACACACTTACACACACACACACACACACACACACACACACACACAGTTGGTTAACAGTTGAGAGGCGGGCCGAAAGAGCAGAGCTCCACCCCCGCAAACGATTAGGTGAAAACAACTAGGTGAATACACACACACTAATATACACTATTACTCCAAGAGCTAATAGCTCGATTCTACAGACACACACATAGTAAATGCACCAATAAACCCTCGCAGATGGAACGGTTCCAGAAAAATCTTCACCGTTAGAGGGGCAACTACACGAATCAGAATCTTATCGTGATTTGGGTCCCCAATGACCAGCTATAGTGAATTAATGTCATTTGGAAATTAATTTTACATGGTAATGAACACCTTAACTCGACAAATAATAACGGACCACAGAGAAAATGGGAGGAAATGCAATAGAGTACCTGATCTGAACGTAGAATGGTAACACACAGAGATTTGGAGCATTAAATCCCACACGGATCCAATAACAATTATGCTGTGGTCTTTGACTGCATGATTGAACTTAGAGCGAAAACAATATCAGAGGACAGGGTAACCAGATTATAATACTAAAAAGGGAATTACATGAGAATAAGAGGATATTTGAAAATATATATATACAATGGGAGAGTTAGGAAGCAGAAAAAATGTTTTAAAAGTCGAATAAAGTTGCACAGATGCTCGGAAGAAATATATACCAACAAAAGGGACAAAGGCGTTGGGCAATATAACAATCCATTGTTCAACAGACAATATGAAGAAGCATAAAATAAAAAAAGGAAGGACGGAGTATAGAAAACCAAAGAAGATAAAGGATATAAAAGAAACCGTACAGAAACAATACAGTTGGACACGAATACAGAAACATAACAAAAGTATCAGAAAAAACTACAATTTCAATTCCTTTAAGAAGGAAAATGACAGTGAACGACTAGATGACAAGCGTATGCAAGAAGAGGAAGAAAATGACACAGAAAACGACATGGAAACTTGTGAGGCCCCATAAATGAAAATTATAACATATTCCAAGAGAGGAACTATACAAACTGCAGAGCTGGTCCGTGAAAATGGTCTTCGATTTCGACATTCAAAAAATGGTATTATGGTGCAAGTGGAATAAGATGAAAGGAGACCAGCAAAACGGTACGCAATGAAGGGAAAATATGCTCCTGAAGCAACTAATGGTGCAAATGAAACATCAAAACTTACAAGCACTAAAGGTCAGCAGCATGCTTTAAACTGTCGAACATCAGAATATCCTGCACAAGCCTTGAACGAGGGAGAACAACTGGTACCTAAGCATTCATGGACATCTACTTCCTGAACATCTATATGGACCTGTGCTTCCTGAGCATCTATATGGACCTGTGCTTCCTGAGCATCTATGGACCTGTGCTTCCTGAGCATCTATATGGACCTGTGCTTCCTAAACATCTACAGACTCCTGGTTCCTGAACATACGATACCATTGACCGTTGAGTCTTCGTGATCCGTGCCTTTGTCACCTAATCTTTACCACCTATACCTCGTTCAGAAACTTTTCCCTTGACCTGACTATCTATTCTGTTAACGGTAACCCCCTTCTGTTACCCGAGCCTCCATGGCACATGCCTCTGTTGACAGAGTCTGTTACTGGAGACAGTCTTGCCACACCAGGGACACTCTAGTCGTTACCGGAGACAACAAAGGGATGACAGTGGTCCGTACTGCATCTACTGCCTCTCTCTCTCTCTCCCCACTTCAGAGAGGAGATTGTTTTTCTCCTCTCTCAAAGCATTCAAAAGCATACACACGATTTCATCTACGGCAAACAGTTCCTCGTTGGTGGTGATACTGATTGTGGATGTTAATGAGGGTTTCCTCTGAGTCCTTGCCCGTTTCATTAGTACGAAGAAGTGTGAATACTGCACTTGATCAGAAATGTATTAAATAATGAAATAAATAGATCTTGTACGGAGATCGCTATGTACCAATACTTGGAATTTCATTATTGCGATAATAATGGTTCAGAATGCTCCAATATTTTCTCATACTAACCTTATATGGATGATAATACTCCAAATGACCTTCCAAGGGTGAGAATGTTCTTCAATAATACTCCAGAATAACATTCCTAGGGTGAGGAGGCTCGCAAATGCTAATCCATATCACTTAAGGACACTTATGTTACTGGTGAAACATTCATTGATCGCCCTTAACAGACTACACCTTCAGGACGAGGAGAATGGAGGTGCTGGGAGCTGGACTCAGCATAATGATGATGTCTTAGCATGGCTTGACATATTCATGAGTAATAAGAATTAAGATAATGGATTTCATTGCTTAAAGGGTATTATGTTACTAGTAATCAATAAATGGTAGCTCCTGCACGCCATAAAGTAATGACAAGATTATAGTCTAATAAAGGGGGTAAAACAGTCATTGCTAATAAGTAGAATATTATAAAAAGAGCAGAAGGGCTGTTATCGGAGGCAGATTTTTTGCACAAAATTTGAACAAAGATCCTTGAATCGGTGGAAACAGATTGAACTTCGTCTAATAAATGACAAAAACAGAGAATATAATGAGTCAACATTAAAATAAAAACCTTACCCAAGCGATTCATAATTCAATTAATTACCTAAAACATTTAGGTCAATATCCCTTGAGGACCCATAATTTTTTTTTCTCTGAATTTACTAAGCGGTTCTGAGCATATTCTTTGACGTGCAAAATTGTGAAGATCTTTACGCAAAGTACTGAACTTGAATTGTCGTAAGAGAAAGCGGTAATTGATGAATGTTGACTCTTACACTAAGACCCTTGTCGACGATTTCTTAGCATATCTTGGAAGACAGATTGAGGAATTACCAAGATTCATTACCGCTACGATAATAAGATAATGTAATTAACACGATTGTGTGTCTAGCAATATATTTTCTTTTCAAAAAACTGTTACTGTCGAAAATATAGATGTGAGATGAGTTTATTATATTCAGAGTTATTAACTCTCTCTCTCTCTCTCTCTCTCTCTCTCTCTCTCTCTCTCTCTCTCTCTCTCTCTCTCTCTCTCTCTCTCTCTCTCTCTCTCTCTCTCTCTCTCTCTCTCTCTCCCCATCACACACACCTCTCTTATACAGATGTGAGCCTTAGGCATACGAGTCTATCCTTGCTGTGTCTGGTTAGCACCGCAAATTCTAACCATTCGATTAGTCCCAAAGTGCCATGAGTCTCCTGTTCTCTCATTGGCAGTGGCAATCCTCTCATATAGAAGTGCTTACCAAATGCCAATCGTCATCTTTATTACCATCCAAATAAATCGTTTTCATTGAAATGAATTAAAATAAGTTCCTGATTTATTATGGCAATAAAATATTTGCTTACAATATTTCCTAAATAAAATAGAAATCTTAAGATTGAAATGAGTACAATAGGAAAGAGACCTGTATTACTCGGCAGTTCGTCAATTCAAAACACTGCCCATGGTAGTGTTAGTGGACACGTCCACTGGCATCGTCCCCAAACGGTTCTTGTGTCGCCCCATACTGTCCTCACCGTTGACAATAATGTTCCCTACATCACCTCTACACCTTATCTGACAGTGTGATGATTCCTGTTCAGTATCGCACCTGACAAAGTTTTGACAACGTCTTTACAGCGTTCCTGACACCATCTCGCCACTGCTGACACCATCTTGACACTGCTGACACCATCTCTACACTGCTCACGACACCATTTGTACATTGCCCCCCTTGACACCATAACAACAACAGCCCTGCCACCTCCCCTTACACACTACATTTAACACCAGCCTCTACACTCTCAACTGCTTTTGTTTCACAAAAATCTTTCTCTTTTGCTGTCATCCGCCCCGAGGCCCTGCCGCTGGGGGCCCCACAAAGCGAGAGAAACGGACCACTGTTCAACGCCTCCCCGTTGTGTTTGGTGCTAAGATTAACAACGCAAGTTCAAGCACCTGTTGGCTCTGTAACTCCACTCTCCTCCTGAATGTTTTATTCCCTTAACGATATTCTACACGAAGGAAACGTCTCTGAAGATCAGAAAGCATGTGTGGGTCTCCGACACACAAATAAGAATAAATTGGAGCTTTTCTTCAGGCTAGTTTGGAGAAGGAAATTGGGTGGATATAAACAGAAGCTGCTTCAAATGATGCAATAAGTCTTCTGCAGTTACCTTCATTCTTATGTGCTTATTACTACATGTGAATAAATAGGCAATTTACGGAATTAGTTGACCAATTTTTTATGAAAGCTATTCACGCGAGTTGACATTAAAAATAACAATATTAGACAAAAAATGTGAAAACTACTACACTGTCTGACTCAGGAAGCTTTGTTCACTTCTTGTAAAAATCTTACCTTTTTTTTTATCACGTGACGTTTGAAAGAAATATGAAACAGAAAACCCCCATTTGAATTGAATATCCACCACTCATGCTTTTTTTGTTACTGAGGGATATAAAAAGTTTTATTTTTTTCCCAGTATTGCTCTGAAAAGCTGCAAACAAAATAGCTCTGGTTTAAAACCCGCTTGTGATGTTCATGTCAAATAGAACTTCTCTTTACTGCCCCGTGATGTTAATTCCAAGCCCAGCCTGTACTTTACTGCCTCTTGATGTGCAAACATAATAAAGTGCATTGGCACATTAACAACTGAAACGAGAGCTCTATTTATCGAGTGAGTCAAACACGCTGTTCACTTTATCAGTGAAATGAATGAAATGACTGTTTTATCCACTATCGACGTTGCAGTTTCTCCTTAAGTCATGTCTTACTTCTCCTTCCTCTTTCATAAGGCTTGTTTAAGGAGTCTCAGCGGCTATCATTCATAAGACTTGTTTAAAGAGTCTTAGTGGCTATCATTCACAAGGCTTGTTTAAGGAGTTTTAGTGAATCATTCATAAGACTTGTTTAAGGAGTCTTAGTGAATCATTCATAAGGCTTGTTTAAGGAGTCTTAGTGGCTATCATTCATAAGACTTGTTTAAGGAGTTTTAGTGGCTATCATTCATAAGGCTTGTTTAAGGGGTCTTAGTGGCTATCATTCATAAGACTTGTTTAAGGAGTCTAAGTGGCTATCATTCATAAGGCTTATTTAAGGAGTCTTAGTGGCTATCTTTCATAAGACTTGCTTAAGGGATCTTAGTGACTATCATTCATAAGGCTTGTTTAAGGGGTCTTAGTGGCTATCATTCGAAAGAGTTTCTAGGAAGTCTGAATAAATTTATAGGAACTTTTTACAATGAATATACTAAGTGGTGGTTCTAATAAACATTCATTTAATGTAATGTAAATTGCTTACTCCTGTTTACAATGAGAGTTTATTTCTAGTATACATTAATTGGTAATTCGGAATTTTCACTGAAAATTTATTTGAATAAATATAGAGAATTTACTCTTGTATACGTTGAGTTTAGTATAGTATAAATTGAGAGCTTTCTATAGAATACACTGAGAGTTTTTTAAAATATTGAGTAAAGTATTTCTGAAGACTCAAAGGTAATTCTAGCAAGAAATTCTATCATAAAATAATCCTGGTTAATTATCGTAGTTAATTATTGCCGGTAATTTTCGATTAAAATTCTCGACGGTAGAATTATTGAGTAATTCTTGCTTACAACCCTCGTAGATAACTCTAGATTTAATACTCACCGGAAGTAATCACATATATTTTAGTTGGTAATTCTCTCTGGTAATATTCGCTAGAAATACTTGCTGGTAATTCTAGCTTTAAATCATTTCTGGTAATTGTAATTGGTAATTCACGCAAATATTAACAGGTTATACGTATGAATTCAGAGCAGAACATAGGCTCATTCTGCGTAGAACTTAGACCCAGCTTGCGAAAGATTTTCTAATAATTGCTTTAACACATCATATTTGCGGTCAGCTAAATTGCATATCACTTTGCTTAAATTTTCACCATTTTTTTATAATTTTATCCTGCGAGTCCCCAATTATAGGCGTGAAATCAATAATTATCAGTACTGATACTTTGTATCTGCAATTGAGCGATTCGTATCATAGATCATTTATGAACGTCTTGGTAACACAGGGCCTGAAATGTATTGCCCGTGTTGATGCCTCATCAATCACGCATTGATGGCTCAAATAACCAATACCATACCATTAATCAAATAACATTGGACTTAGGATGAAATATCATGACATTAATTTTCGGTATTTGCGTTTTCTAAAGGCAGATTACAGTGACACAGTTTGGCCCCCAGTGCGGGCCACCGTGACGCAGATGATCCACCGTGACACACTGTAGCCTACCGTGATTCAGTGTGGCCCACTGTGACTCAGTGCAATCTACAGTGACGTAGACAGTGCGGCCTACTTGCCTCAGACGACATGGCCCACCATATATCAGATTAGTGTTGCTGTCGCTCCTTATGTACAGACCTCATACACCCGCTCCCTAAACCTCTCTCATATTTTGCAAATAAGAAGCTTACTTTAGCAGAGTCTAGGAAAAGAGAACCGCAGAATTGGCAGCGAGCAGGAAAAAACAAATCATAGAATTGGCAGAGTTCATTTAAATAGAACCATAGAATTGGCAGAGTTCAGTTAAAGAGAACCATAGAATTGGCAGAGGGCAGTAAAAGCGAAACAGAATTAATTCCGGAAGGAAAATTTTCGAGTCTAACAGCATTGCTTCAAACGGCATTTTTTGCAGGCACAACGTCCTGGACAATTTACCTGTGTGTTTAGTAATTACTAAATTGAGTCCTGGGCAAATTGCAGAGTTCCCGAGTAGTTACGCCCTTAACGAATAGCAGAGTGGAAAATACTTCCCGATGCAATTATTGACCAATCACAGCCTTAACCATCTAGAGCCGTGAGCTAGGTTTTGCCACTCCGTAATAAAAACAACTGTTTTGTCGAACCAGGAACGTACGAACTAAAATAGGTATTTAAGCTTTCGCAGCTGATGCACAAAAAAACTCCATCATTTCAGCGCTTTAATTGTTAATATTTCGTTGCCTTTAACGCGAAGTGTTACAGATTAACACTTTAAAGGTTAACACTTTAAAGGTTAACACTTCGCCTTTAACACGAAGTGTTATTCGGTTAAAAAATACTGCGAATTTGGCGAGAGGTCGTACTAAGAAAACTTATATACGACAAGAGATCATTGTTTTGTGGGCAAGTTATTAAGAGACGAGGAAATAGTGAGAGAGGAGGAGATAGTGAGAGGGGAGGAGATAGTGAGAGGGGAGTAGGTGAAGAGAGACTAACTCTCTACATCTACTACTCCGCAGAGTAGAAGATCTAGATGTTCTCTACGTCTGTTTAAACAGACGTAAAGAACAAACGTGTAGGTGATTTGAGAAAGTGTCTCTGATATATGAGTAAGTACATATGTGTGGTATAAGTGTGTGTATATATATATATATATATATATATATATATATATATATATATATATATATATATATATATATATATATATATATATATATCGGTAAAATTAGCAAGTTTATTTATGAGATGAGTAACTAATGGCAGATATGAACCAGTGAGTATGAGAAATGAGAAAGTGTATAAGTGACGTGCGTAAATGTATCTCACAATCATAAGTAATACATTAAGTGTATAATTGATATGTTGATATGAATAAGTGACGTTTGTATAAGTGAATCGTGGATACACTTAACCGAACATCAGTACAATTTACTTATACAAACATTACTACAATTTATACATTTGGGGTCTTCTCGTACGTTGTACAGGTTCCTATTGACGGGGACAGGAAGCCTGCTGGAGGTATTGAGGTCCCCTTTTGGCCAACTACTGACCTTACCACTGCCACTCACAATTCTTGCCTGCTTTCAAGGTGTTTTTTTGGGGGGTTTTGTCGGTCGTGCGATTGTAAGCGGCCAGCGCCGACCACTGCGCTACCTTCTCTTTTGTTAATAGTCTGTTAATACAATTCGATGGTGAGTCACTTGCTAAAATGAAGAGAGAAGTTGTCGCCACCATATTTCATGAAGTATTTTGATTGATTGGAGTGTATTTCAGGAAATATTTTCATATAATGGATGTATATCAGCTAGTATTTTCCTATAATGGATGTATTTCAGGAAGTATTTTCCTATAATGGATGTATTTCAGGAAGTATTTTCACGTAGTGGATGTATTTCAGGAAGTATTTTCATATAATAGATGTATTTTAGAAAGGATTTTCTTATAATGGATGTATTTCAGGAAGTATTTTCATATAATGGATGCATTTTAGGAGGAATTTAAATAATTTTGAGGGAATATTAGCAAGTATTTTTATAAGTTGGAGTTACTCAATGCTGAGCTACTGAAAGTATCATAAAAATATATAAATTATTTGAATTTTATTGAGAAGAACTGACTCTATAAACATGTTTAAAGTTATCGAAGAGCTCGACCGTCTTCATTCAGAAAAATAAATATAGCCAACTTAAGCAAATTGCTTTGCAATAATTTATGAGTTATTATTAAACTATTTTGATCGTTCAAAGCAAAATTATTTGTCATGAATAGAGAGGAAAACATAAAACAGTTTACAACATAAAGTAAATTAGGGTTTGCAGAGTTATTGAGTTATAATTTACAGAATTAGGTAAGTTAGAGTTTATAGAATAAGGTAAGTTTGGGTTTACAAAGTTAGGTAAGACGGTGTACAAAGTGAGACAAGTTAACACCTTAAATACATTTAAACACCAGTTTGGACTAATGCTCTAAATCCAGTCTTAATTAATCGAGCTTTCATAAGCTTTCTATTACAAAACAGTCTACTTTTTTATCAATAGTTTGTTGTTATTTTAAGTATTCTATCCTGTCTTCTTTTACGTACTGGGATACAAGGCCTACAGCAAGCAATATAGCAAACAGTTGTATCAGAAGAATCACTAGAGTGAGGAAAGTACCAGGAAGAGGTCAGTGAGAGGAAAGTTCCAGGAAAACATCTCTTTGTGAAAGTACCTGAGCAAAACCCATGTACTAGGAAAGTACCGGTCAAGTACCTGTATGTAAATGGTACTACCAGAGTATCCAGAGAAGGATAATAGGGAAGCAGACCTCTCCCTATTCCACTCTCCCTACTGGATATAGTATTAATTTCCACTGAATATTAATACCGTCTACGGCCTGCTGGGGTTCCAGGATTCCCTCAGGGAAACCAACAATGCCTCACTTAACATTTTATAGTATTTAGACGATAAAGAAGATTTTACATCCTAGTGAAGAAAAAAATTTGAATTCTGTCATTCAGAGCTTCACTCATGATCTGTTAAAATTGATAGCGCCAGCGACAGCGGAATTTATAGAGTAAATACTTCATGGTAACAATGAGCTACATACCTGACTGTGATAGACACGCTTCATTGATCGTATGATTGCCACACACACACACACACACACACACACACACACACACACACACACACACACACCTGGTTATTTCCAGCGAACGACCAAAAGTCTGTTGTATAAGGTGCGCAGTATTTGATCATTTATATTACATGTGGCATGTCATTTTGGACAGTGTGGGTTCATAGATTATACCAGATCCAAACGGGAACACCTCTTTAATTATTACACACATTTATACCTGTTAAATAATCTCTGTTTCTTTCTCGTCTTTGCCAAATGCAAAATAAACTCTAAATTACAAATATTAACACAATGAGTTTTAGTATGTTAAATAGATTTGTTGGAAAATCAATGTTTTTAAATTATATAATATATATATATATAATATATATAATATATATATATATATATATATATATGTATATATATATATATATATATATGTATATATATATATATATATATATATATATATATATATATATATATATATATACATATATATATATATATATATATATATATATATATATATATATATATATATAATGTGTGTGTGTGTGTGTGTGTGTGTGTGTGTGTGTGTGTGTGTGTGTGTGTGTGTGTGTATGTGTGTGTGTGTGTGTGTAAATCACGAAAAATAAACTCATGATTAAAAATTACGTGTTTATTTTCACATATATACTATATTATTAAGCTATCTGAGACTTAATAATATAGTATATATGTGCAATACTTGGTCTAGAAATATCTAAGTTTTTTTTTAGCTTTAATTTTCCATGACTCTGTAGAGTGAAAAGTACCGAATTCTACTTTCTAATTGTACACTCCGTCAATATGTGTTCGATGGTCTGAATTGCAAAAAGAATAATTTAAACAGCAAGATATATTTATAGTTTCAAACACAGCCTATAAGACTAATGTATAATCTTATTGAATTTATATCTAGAAGAGAGGTATAGTTGAATATTTTTATATATTTTAATATATCAGAATATATTTTTCTGATATAGTTGTATCTTTATACATTATCTGTGGTCACTCTTTCCGTAGGTCATCCCTATCTCCTATTTACACTTATCAACATTTATTATTTATTATATATAAATTATCTTGCAAATACTTACTGCAGTAGGTAGAGAGAAATGACTTCGTTTTCAATCTCCCTTACAACATCCTGTAATAATTATCATATGATCAGAAAATTTTGAGGAGCTTCATTGAAAATTCTAAATTCTGTAATTCTATAACGAGATACTAAGTATCTGATTTATATGGAACATTTTGAACTCCCGAGCTGACCAGTTTAAAGACTATACAAAAATTTCTTCATTTATCATAGATGAAAAGATACAAAACACAATTAGAAAATAAAAATCCATATCGTATGATCTTTGAATATATCACAGATAATCGATAAGCATCTCTATGGAATTGGGATTAAAAATGGGCTCCAAATTATTTTTAACTTTATAAATAATAGACTTTAATACCTAATTTATTCCGGCCAAACTTAACTAACTAACCTAACTAAAGGGCCAGGAAACAGGTGGTTATTATGTTACTTGAAGTGTGTGACCTTTGACCTTCCTAGACACTACGGGTGGAGGTGGTTGGAAATGGTTCAGATCGACGCTTAATTGTGGTGGACATGTGAGCCGACGGTCCGGTCAGGAGGAGTAGGGTGGTTGAGGTGGTGGTGATGACTGTGTTAGTGGCGATAACTATGGGAGTGGTGATGATGATAACTATGATTATAGTAGTGATATATTGTGACGGCGGTGATAACTGTGGAGTAATTAATAGTATCAGCACCAGCTCCAATAACGAAATAAATGGTTGTCGAAGCACTATTTGAAACTATCATTACGAAACAACTACCAATTTTAAAACGCTAACTACTATACTACCCATCTACCTCAAATAAACGTGGTCGCAACACTACAACTCCTCTCTTGTTTTCAAGTAAAAAACCCGTGTAAGCATATATGGAAACCCATATATCGGTTTATATATCTCCTCTCTGGGGCCACCAGGCTTGGGAGTTCCTACATCAGGGTCAATCTCCATCAAAGCTGAAGTCTGAACCACTTCAGCCACTCAGTCATGGCAACGGAACGGGGCACTTGGGCTTTGATGTTGAAATCTCGCCCGTGAAGGGTTCGAGTCGCCATTCGGTAGAGACTAACTGCGTGTCCGATGAGTGCACTGTTTTCAAGCACCTTCATTGCAAATCTTTCAGGACAAGATAACGAATTGTGGGTTTCAGTTCAGGGGCATGGATTTAACTATCCCTCGATGGATGGGTATGGGTTTCATTACCTCAAAATGGATGGGTATGTGATCCACTTGTACTAGCAGGATGGGCTTAGGATCCATTACCTCTGTATGGATGGGTATAGGATCCACTACTTCTCACAGGATGGGAATGTGTTCCACTACCACTCAGAGGATGAGTATGGGGCTCCCCTACAACTCACAGAATTGGCATTTGGGATCCGTTTTTAGTCATAGGATGCATACGAAGTCCACTACCACCCAAAAGATAAATTCTGGGACAACTTTCACTCACATGATGATTATGGGAAGC